>NW_010528190.1:10663-20522 GCF_000687285.1 Phaethon lepturus
AGCAGGAAACTGCCTCCACTCTTACGCTACTCAAGTGTACAGATTCGCTCTGGTAACAGAGAGGTATCCTTATCTGTATGGATTTAAATACGGAGAGTGAATGGAAAGAACAACTTCAATCAAATATTTTAAGTTACAACTGAATTGTGTGTTTATGGCCCCAGACAGCATGCTCTGCAAAATGTTCCAAAACACTCATCTCTAAGTTTTCGAACATTTCTCATTTCTACTCCAGTGAAACATTTTGACGAAAAAAAATAAAAGGTTTGCTAGCAGGATCTAACATAAGGAAGGTGGAATCATAGTAATAACCATTTACAGCTGAGTCATGAAGGTAGTTTGTTGTTTTTATTTATCACCTATCGTTAGCACCTAGGCCATAATTTCGTTTTGAAATATGTAAGAGTTTTGCTTCCAGTACATGATCTTTACAGTATAAAAATCATTTTAGGACCAGAGTTTTATAGTGCACCTTTTAGAACATAACGGCTTAAATTTCTGGTTTCTCTTTTTATTGCAGTGATGGGATAGCTGTTTCTATAAATGAGTCTAGATAATATGTCATATCTCTCTTCAGCAGCTACCGCACACATGATATAGGAAACTCTCCTGCTACTGGTTACTCATTAAAGTTAAGTGATAGGGATCCACATGGCAAGGTTAAATTTCAACACTTTAAACCCTGCTGAAAGTTGCTAATAATAATGTTTAATTTTCATTCCAAGCATTTATGGTATCATCAACTTGAGACAGTTATTTTCTTCTTCTCATTAGTTGGAACTCATGAACCTCCCTGCAGAATAACAATCTTCAGGCAGAATAACAAAATAGAGGCAGAATTTGACCCCTGTTTATATTAAAAAACCTAACTAGTCTTAATGTGAATGTCCTCTTAACTAGAGGCAAAATCTGATCAAGATTTTCAAAAAGGACTGGGGCTGGAGCACCTCACCTATGAGGACAGGCTGAGAGGGTTGGGGTTGTTCAGCCTGGAGAATAGAAGGTGCCAGAGAGACCTTGTTGCAGCCTTCCGGTACTTCAAGGGGGCCTATAAGAAAGATGGGGACAGACTTTTTCGCAGGGCTTGTTGCAATAGGACAAGGGGTAGCGGTTTTAAACTAAAAAAGGGCATATTTCAACTAGACAGAAAGAAGAAATTTTTCACACTGAGGGTGGTGAAACACTGGCACAGGTTGCCCAGAGAGGTGGTAGATGCCCCATCCCTAGAAACATTCAAGGCCAGATTGGACGGGGCTCTGAGCAACCTGGTCTAATGGAAGATGTCCCTGGTCTTTGCAGGGATGTTGGAACTAGATGATCTTTACGGTCTCTTCCAACCCAAACCATTCTATGATTCAATGATTCTATGATTCTAGTAGGGAAATGCTAACAGAAACATGATTTTCAAACCAGGAGCATCCAACATTTTCTTAAAATGGTCCATTATGTAGAGCAACTAAAATAACTACTCCCTTTTAGAAAACAAAAATTTTGAAATAATGCCTTTTTATTTGGGGAAAATAAGGTTTGCAACTAATCATCTATGATCTCTTGACACTGAAAAGTCTTGCTGCAAAAGATTCAGCCAAGTTCAAACTATTTCAGAAAGAAAGAAAGAAAGAAAGAAAGAAAGAAAGAAAGAAAGAAAGAAAGAAAGAAAGAAAGAAAGAAAGAAAGAAAGAAAGAAAGAAAGAAAGAAAGAAAGAAAGAAAGAAAGAAAGAAAGAAAGAAAGAAAGAAAGAAAGAAAGAAAGAAAGAAAGAAAGAAAGAAAGAAAGAAAGAAAGAAAGAAAGAAAGAAAGAAAGAAAGAAAGAAAGAAAGAAAGAAAGAAAGAAAGAAAGAAAGAAAGAAAGAAGAAAAGGAAGGATGTTTTCTATGGCAGAGAGGGTTGAAGAAAGAAAGGGGAAGTCAATGGCTGCAGAGTGGTGGGACCCATGGCAGAGACAGGGCAGGCACCTGCTCCTCTGCGGTTCCTTGTGGTGATGCTTGCATGGGACTGTGCTACGATGTCTCATCCTCCCATCCCCCCTTTTTAGAGAAGCAATTGGAGGAGCTATTACATCAAAGGCAGAAACCACCGCTACCCTTTCAACCCTCTGCCCTCTGGCCATAAGGTTTCTGATTTTGCAGTGGGGGCAGGATATCAGCAGTGACAGATGCTTATGTATCCTTACAGTATTGACCAGGTCAAACTTATCAATGGGTTTTTATTTCACAGGGTAGGTCATAAAGTATTCATTGCCCTAGGTCATCTAGACTCATGGAATAATTTAGGTTGGAAGGAACTTCTAGAGGTCATCTACTCCAACCTGCGCAACACATGGTTCTCGTCAAAGTTACGTCAGGTTGCTTGAGGCCTGCTACGCTTTGAAAAACTCCAGGGACAGCGATTTCACAACCTATATGGGCACCTATGCCAGTGTCCAACCACCCTCATGGTAAAAGGTTGTGGGAATTGCCTTATATCTATATTTGTACATCTTGCTTTGCATGTAAATACTCCCCCAGTAAATCTGGCCTGTGGCATTTAATCATTCTCTTCCCAACCCTACAAGGAAATTGAAAACCACTTTTGGCTCATACATTTCCCTGCAGACAATGATATATGTGGAGACGTAAAACAAGCTAGCTTTAGATACATCACAGTCTCTCTTTTATTCCTCTTCTGAAATAAAATAACTATCTCCAGCCTTTCTCTAGGAATACAGCTGTTAGACCATCCCTTTAAGCTGTGTGGGAAAAAGCTCTGTTCTCTATTATGATCTTACTCCCCATGTTCATGATTCCTCCTTACCTGTTGTTGTAAACCTTGTCTTGTTGTTGTCTCACAGCTTCACTAGATTGCCTATATTTCTCTTAACCTTTGTTTTCTTGTTTTTCATCTTTCTCCTGATGGAGATGTTTGAAGTGCATGCTTTGGGATGAGATGGGTAAGTCAAGTGCCCAACCATGCCTGTAGAAGCCTAAGGAGTTTCTTTCTGATGTGCTATGGTTCCCAACAGCTCTGACTGAATCTCATTACTCATCCAATGGGAGCTCCTGAGGGCCCTACTGACCTCAGACACTCTCTCCTCCGCCTTTACTGTTTACATAATGATGGGAATAAAATTCACTGAAGTTAACAGGAACGCAGTAGCAGAAAGGAGGAGCCCCAAGCATACAGTTCCTACAAAAGCTTTCCAACAACTAGTTGTCCTTTGATACACTAGTAGAAACATACGCTGTCAGAGTTTGTATCTACTCCAGCTTTCCATGGTGCCTCTAGCTTATGAGTAAGTTCTCGTTATGACACTTGGGTAACTCAGAGGGCACATCTTACTCAAATTCTTTGAGGATCATAAATGCTGTCAAATTATTTGAACAGGCACATCAAAAAGGCTAAATATTTTTCTATTTTTTATGAAAGATGGCAGTAAATTATTTTTTATTTTAAAATGTACCTGCAGAATATATTAGGTTGGTGATTAACCATCTAATTTAGAAAGAATGTTGCTCCAGTTACAATGAATTATAGTAATTTAGTTTTGAGTCCTGTATTTATGCTGTGAATAAAGCCTAAGACACAAGAGCATTTGTATGCAAGACGAACAGCTGATGATCTTTTGAGAATATTAAATCACTCCTAGATCTCAACAGAGACATTAGATGACAGGAAACTCTGTACTTTAGCCCCTAAAATTTTAAGTCCTTATTCCAAAAGCAGAAACCAGACTCCTATGTTAGGACTGGACCATCTCAATAATGCATGAAGCATATAGGCACCTCCATATGAGGGTCGCAGAAGCCAGGGCACCAAATAAGGAACCTTTTAAACTGGCCAGAAACATGCAGAGGGTACTCTTGTGTCCTGTACATGAGATTAGTGATGCTACTAGTCAGTGGTAGTCAGTGGTCAGAGTACTCCGTCCAGCCTCAGCATGGCTCTGCTGCCCAGAAGCAACACCTAGAGATGTTCAGCATTTCTGAAGTACTAGCACCCAGAAGTAAGAACACCTGAAGCAGCTGGATCTCTCCATGATACTCAGCATAGATTTTCTTAAATTGATGTGGGCCAGAGAGAGCAAAGGTGAGCACATCTCCTGTATCTACAATTTAGTCTGTGGAAACAAACAGCATAAATGTAAATTGTGTTCCAGTTGACTCAAATGAAGACTGACAGGCTTCTAGGTATTTTCAGAAGAAAAATTTTAGGTCATTCTGTAATATTAATGTCAACAATTTCAATGCCTTAAATATTAGGCCACAGATGAGTAGGAATTTTCAAAATCAGAGCTGCTATATTACAAGTGGAAGAGATGTCCAGGTCTGGAGCCCTCAGCACAGGAAAAACATGGATCTGTTGGAGAGGATCCAGAGGAGGGCCACAAAAATGATCAGAGGGATGGAACACCTCTCCTCTGAGGACAGGCTGAGAGAGTTGGGGTTGCTTAGCCTGGAGAAGAGAAGGCTCCGGGGAGACCTTCTTGCAGGCTTCCAGTACTTCAAGGGGGCCTTTAAGAAAGATGGGGACAGACTTTTTAGCAGGGCCTGTTGCAATAGGACAAGGGGTAATGGTTTTAAACTAAAAGAGGGCAGATTTAGACTAGATGGAAGGAAGAAATTTTTCACAGTGAGGGTGGTGAAACCCTGGCACAGGTTGCCCAGAGAGGTAGTAGAAGCCCCATCCCTGGAAACATTCCACGTCAGTTTGGATGGGGCTGTGAGCAACCTGATCTCATTGAAGATGTCCCTGGTCTTTGCAGGGGGGTTGGACTAGATGACCTTTGAAGGTCCCTTCCAACCCAAACTATTCTATGGTTCTATGTGCAGACAAGAGGAAAGAGGAGATGGCCCGAAGTTCGTGTCTGGCAAATAATGAAAGTCACTATGGTCTAAAGGAAAAGCTCATAGTGAGATCTATCAAAATAGCACCCACCAACTTCTTTCACGTACACCTCTAGATGATCTAATGCATAAACTAAGACTATGTATTGCTGTGTTTTAAAGGAATTTTGTTAACTCTAGGGATCTAGCTGAGCTTTCACAGAATATTTCCTCCATACCCAAAGAAACCAGAAACAAATCCAAACTGAAAAAATCCTTACTTGCCTCCTACACTGGAAACCTGAAAAAAAGAATGTCCTCTTGCTGAATTCCCAAGTAGCCATATGCTGACCTTGCTAGGTTTCTTCAGGTCTTCTGTGGGTTGTTACTGTGTCTGCTCGAAGGAACTGCCAACTTGAAATCTAGCCAAATTGCATGCTTCTCCTTGATAACAAACAATTTTGAAGACAGTATCCCAAGGATCCCAAGGATCTCTTTCCTTATTTAGAAACTGTTTTTGGCTGCAAAAGACTGCATTAAACATTAACATTTCTGATTGGCATGTTTTCTCCAAAACTTCTAGGTATTTTGGGGAATATGATTTTGAAAATCAAAATATTTTGAAAAATGAAACTTTTCTATCTGAAAAAATATTTCATATTCTATTCTATTTATATTAAATTCCCAGCTCCTGTATGGTAAACCGTTCTGCAATTCTTTGTATAGACTTATGTCTTCTTTTTTCTTTTTTCTTTTTTTTTTTTTTAATGGTTAAATGCTTTGATTTCACTAGATTAGAGAGTGGGAATGGTCTAAGGAGCAGGCCCTGCACCTGTGGCAGAGTTGGCACCACTCAAGACATATGGTCTTGTTTTGTCATCAGACTGTTTGCTCAGGAATCCAGATAGCTGAAACACAGAGGGAGGAGGCTTAGAAAGGAAGTAAGAAAAGCACCACAAAATAGTGGAAAAAAAAAAAACCACCCAAAAACCAGAAAAGGAAAGAGAAATTAAAAGAGATGAACAGAAGAGCCATTTAGGAGAGAGGGTGTTGGGGTCTGGCAATGACTTTACAGAGGAGCATTCTTTATTAACAAGGAGTGCTGTTTAGATATTTAGTTAAGTAGGAATCAACAGAATCAATTAATTCTCTTATCAGGGATGAATATCTGGTGAGTGAGAGGAAATACTAGGTGTCAAGAAGCAAAATTAACATTTTGCTAGGACAGCCAGACAGCACAAAAGCAAGGCCAGGAATTTCTGCTGTTGAGCTGGACCAGGCAAGGAGAGGAGGCCAAACCGTTCCTCAAGCTGGGCAGGAGCAAAAAGCTCCTGGTGGAGGAAGGGGCCCACTAGAAACAGTCTGGGAACTGGCCCTGATTTTTACAGATGTAATAACCAAGCAGAAGTGTTTCTAGCATACCTCTGGCCAAGGAGGCACAAGTACTGTGAGCGAGCCATTCATGTCTTGCATTCCAATTAAAATTTAGCCTGTGCTGCTTGCAACCCAGAGCAATCATCAGTGCCAGCCATGGTCTGCTTGGAATGAAAGTCTGGTCTCAGGACAGCTCTTTGTGAAGACAGGTCTTTCTCAGAGTTAGCAACCTCATAGCAATCTAACAGCAAGGTCAACACATAAAAGGGACATCAAAACTAAATTACTTTTGAAGGTACTCCCTCGAGTTCAAGGTTAAGGGATGTCATGAAGAATGCACCAGGAATTGGGCAGTTGGGCAGTCCTTTCTGCTGTGTTCAGTGCATGAAAGCCTCATGCTACTGACAGTCTTGCTTCTTTCATTTATGTGAAAAAAGCTTGCGGGAAAATATTCCAACATCTTGGAATATTAATATCAGAGCCCTGTTACAGCTGCTAGCATGTTACATGCACTGACTAGACAGTTTGTAATATGCACCCCAACATGTTGTTCACCTCATCTGACATTTTGCTAATGATTTATTATGCAATAGTGGCGCTCAGTTTGGGGTTTCCTGGAGCGAATTAATTGTTCCTAACACCTAAGTGTTGAAAACTTATTCCTGACTCCTGCATGCTTGTCACCAAGAATAGCTATGTGTAACCCCTCCTCCATATAATTAGGCAAAAAGCTAAAAACCTTACGAAGAGATGCAAAACTAGAGCACACATGATACCTCACCGTATTATATAACATGAAAAAGGTTATTAACAAGCAACTCAAATGAACCCAAAAACATGACACCATGGTAAGCTGACCTTTGCAAAGCGCTGCTACAAAGGCCCTCCAGCTTGCACTCCGGCTGCTTCTCTGTTTAAAACAGCCACTGTACGTACGTGATTTGTACTGTTCCCCCTTTGCACTATTTGAGTGTCTTACACTGTTCCACGAATTTACGCTGACGCTCCCTCCCTCCGTGAGCGAATTGTCACACCCTCTGTGACAGATATGTAATTGAGGCATAAAGACAGAGAGATTTTTTAAATCCCTGTAAATATTAAAAGCTGCATATAGGTACACAACCGCCTTTCAGCAGCTCAGTAAACATCTGTCTGTGACTTGAGACGACTACCTGCTCAGGTACTTTGGACTTGATGTGGGCAGGCCCCAGCTCCTACCTGGCCTGCCAGCACAGAGAGAGGCGGTGAACTGGACATGCTGGGTCTGCTTTGTTTCCCTCTTTTTTTGCCCTGTAACAAGGTTCTTCTATGAATATCTACCCTGTGTCACGATTACACCAGTGCGTTTCAGTATTCCTGTTACTTATCTGCAAATTCAGTCCTTGTGAAGGCCTGCTTTGACTTCTAGTGTGGCTAACCCCAAAATCGCATTAGTAAATGTCTTAGAGAAGTTTACATGCTGTTGCAAAAACATATTTTATTATAAATAAGGGAATAAGGGAATATCACTGCTGTTTAAATTATGTCCTCACTTTTATTAAAATTGAACCCAGAAACACTGATTTAAGGCAACATATCTCAAGTAAGACATTGGAAAGAAAACCCTGAAAATCCCAAATATATGTAACATTTTGTTCCTCATCAGAAAAGATTCTATGTATCTATATAATAGATCCACAAGTCAGGATATATAACATTCGATGCATACATTTGGACTAATGCAACGTGATCTTAAAACCCGTGATTTACAACTTTGGAAGAATATGCTGTTGGCATTTGCCATAAAGCACAGTAATGGCTACTCCCCAGCTGCACTTTAGCGTACCATTTTCCTCATCCCCCCTGCAGGTTGGATATACTGTACCTGCAGCCTCGAGAAGTCAAGATTCCTTGGGATGTTCTTGCCTTGGAGATTTCGTCAAGTAGATCCTCTTACTGACACCCAAACCCGGGGTGACCTTGGATCATGCGGACACACTAGAATTTCACACGACTCATCTCTGTAGCTATTACATAGTCTCAAGCAAAAATATCAGAGGAATTTGTTGCTGTACAAATGTAGCCCTGTATTTTGCAATAAATACTTGGAGGAGGACTAGCTTTTTTACAACGTACAGTCCCTCTGCCTGGTTCAGGGCAGGCAGCTGCCTGGGTGCTAATGATCTACTCAGCATTCAACCAGCGTATCATGCCCTGGTTATCTGACATATGAACAAGTAGGGATTAGATTAATTACCATCAATCTCTTCCCACAATACATACTTTTTAAAGCATTATTTAATAAAAGATAATAAAAGGGAAAATACTATTGTGCACATGCTGTAAAAATAAAATACTTAATTCATCCCTGAGAGTACTACTTTTGTTTGCTTCTAGCTGTCCTGGCACCTATGGCTACATTTCAATATTGGCTCATACTATTTGTGCTCACAGACTGCTTTCCTTACTATTATTCAAATTAATAGATGATTTTAAGCGCCACTAGAGGGCACAGAATTATAATATTTCTTAGTGGATCACAGAAAGTACATCAGGTACAGGACTTCAGTCATTTTCACAGTTTATTGCCCAAATCCCCAGTTTAAAGCCTCAATCCTACCAGCAGTGATGCATGCGTGTAGCTCTGCCGCTGCAAGCTGTGCCGCTGCCTACCCACAGCACTTAAACGAAGCTCAGGGGTGAGTGTGCGCTGGGACGGGGGCCTTACTGAGCGGCCTGGACCGTGTGCTCGCAGCTGAACGGCACGGTTGAGCTTTCTGGAACTTGAGTACCAAGCCTCAAATATTTTACTGAAGTGACTAAGGCCAGTAGAGTATAAATCTAAAACATGGTGCCCAGAGAGCCAGCTGATGTGAAAGGCATGCTATCCATACTTGTCTGTGAACGAGTGCATAGGGGTGAGAAAAATGAAGAGTATAAACACTTGCATATCAAACCAGGGAAATGCAAACAAGCAGTAAATGAAGGATTAACTAACTCGATTTACAATTCAAAGAAAGAGGAGTAGATATGTGCCACTGGAAAGCTTAAATATTAATGGGGTTGCTGTGGATACTCGTATCAACTACTTAACATCTGTTTTGACACGTGTGCTGTTTCTGCCACCCCATATCACGACTGCGAGCGGTCACCGCCGTTCACATGTTAGAAAGTTCCTGCTTGAAGCTGCCTGCAGTGGAGGAGGAAGTGCAGTGAAGAAAGGAGTAAGATTAAGCTCTTTATTTACAGACAACCGGTTGGATGGCTCTGGAGACACTGTAGCAGTAAATTAGTCCTGTTGACGTTTCCACGTTGCTTTAGTAGAGGCACAAGTGAATGTCCACAGCCAGAACACGACATATACTTCACCGCTTCCTTCTTCTTTTCTGGAAGTTGGAGATGGTGTGTTAATCAAAGGCTTCAGAGCCTGGCCTCTAACTAGCCAGTACGAAATTTAATAGAACTTCTGAATGACTCTGTAGATTTTCGCGTAACATTATCGTCCACATAATTACTTATCATTAACCCTTCACGAATTAGCGTCACATTTTCACACTGCGGTGCTCGGGTTGCAAAACCGGTGACTCGCCGCTGTTTTTCACGAAGCCGGTGCTGAAGCGCCGCGGCGGCTGCTCGCCCCCTCACAGCCCCGGGCAGTCCGGGCTCCCCCGCCAGGCCTCCCCCGGGGAGCGGGGTCGCTGCC
>NW_010528191.1:0-5079 GCF_000687285.1 Phaethon lepturus
GTGCAAGGGGGATCACTCCTCCTAACTTGCATGCTGTTTTGGCGAGCAGGCAAATATTTATTACACAAAAGCATACATATTCATATGATTACGCAATACAAAACATACATATGAAGTGAGACAGAGCAGTTCCAAAGGTTTGTGTCAGTAGTTTATGTTATCAATGATCTGTCTCTGGTGGTTGTTTACTACTTCGGGGGTCTTTTTTCTTCTTTTGTCTTTTAGATGAACTTCAGTCATTTACACATGCTCTCTGCTTACCTGATGATTTCAACAGTTGTTAACAAGTTCTACCTGGTTCCGTGATAAGACTATCATTGTAGATCCTGTTATCACTTCTTTTGTTTAGCAAGTCAGTCCTTGACAAATATCTATATCTAAGTGTTTAAAAACAGGTAGTTATGTCTCTGTATAAGTGGCAGAAATTGCAGGGCAAAGCTGTCTGGCCCACAGCATCAGGTTAGCTGACTGTAATAACCCTCTGACCTGTGTTATAGGAGTCACTTCCTAGTTCAGACGGAATCCATTCTACAGCATTAGTAAAAAGCCTTAGGCTGCAAGCAGTGAACTTTCATCTAGATACTGATGAACTTATACTGAACACTTGCTTAGTTACCTGAGGGAAGGCCCTGAAACTGGTGTAAATTAGAAAAGTAAGATAGCCACATCCATCAGCAGAAGTCTCTTCCTCAAGAAAAAGAACAGCCTGCCTGGAGACAATGGAAGGATCCAATGAGGAACAAGGAGACCTCAGACCCAAATACTCCAACTGAACCAAACTGTCTCATGAGGGGTGGGAAACTTAGACTGTAAGAGTATAATTGCCCAGCGGTTCTTTTGTTTGGGGTCCCCCTCCAGAGGCATCCAGCTCGAGGTGTTCTTCACTGCTGTACCACTTCTTAATGAATTCGTCTGGTGTACATCATGTTGGGGATTCTGCTTCAGGAAACCTAGGGTGGTGCCTGAGGAAAGAGGAAGCATCCAAGAGTGAGAACATGTGTGTGTAAGGAGTCGAAAGGGGCACCTATCGGCTCAGTGGAGTGACCCACTGTGAAGGGACTCTGGTCTTAGCAGTGGTGTGTGCATGACTCCTTGGTTGGTGTATGAATGCTCAGGCAGTGGCTTCTGCTTTAACAGTTTGGTGACCCAGATAGGACCCTAGGCTATCACCTTTGGATCCTCTTGCCTCCAAACATCCAACTGCCGTCAGCGGGTGAATTCACCTGGGACTTTTGGAGCGGGAGGCTCTGAAAGATGATTGGTGAAATTCCCTAAGCAGACTTGAGACTAGGGGCTTAGGTTGTGCATGGCCTGATCAGCATAAACCGCACAAGAGAAGAAAAAAAACCAGGTAGTGCGTGGCCTGATGAGTGTAAATTGCATGTAGATGAGACTCTCATACTAAGAAAAAGAAAATGGGAAATATATTCAGCATAGAAAAGGGGACACCCTTGGCTGAGGTCATACAGAATTGGGAGAAAATTTATGGTGCAATGGAATTATCTAAAAAGCGTGTAGTTAAATTATGCCAAGATGATTGTCTGTTTATTACAAGAATGGCAGGAGGGAACCCTCTAGTGTTATGGCCAGTTTAGGGAACTTTCAGCCCACATAAATTCATGCATTTGAAACATCAGATGAAAGGTAGGTACTCATACCAAATGGATTACTGGTATGTATAGTATGCATAGTCTGGGGAGAGAAAACATCCAGGGGAAAAAAAAAAAAAAAAAGAAAAAGAAAAAGGGGGTAATTGTACTAGTAGCAGAAGCTACTACACCAGAAAATCCTGTGAGTAGTTCAGCTTTACCCTGTCTGTCACCTCCACACTCTTCTGATAATCCTTCTGTTTACCCTCTGGCTGCCACATTCCTAATCTTGTCGCTATGCAACCTGGGGGTCCCGTGGAGACTCCGCCAATATTAGCCCTTTATAGCAAGCAGCCTTGGAAACCTAGTGACTTAGCATTGTCGGGAAGTAAGATGCCCCATCTAAGGCAAAATGCCAAAAAGTGTGCTCAACTATTCTTCAACATATGTAAGGGACATAATCTGAATTGGAGTCACATTTAAATACTATTAAGAGACCTTTTTCACCCTGATGAAAAAGAGAAAAAAATTACTATGGATGCTGAATTAACAGGACAGGCAGGGTGAGAACAAACCCCATTGCTGGCAAATGACCCAAATTAAAATTACAGTGTTGACAAAAATCAGGCGGTTTGTCAGATCAGACTGCAAAATCTGGTAGAAGCCATAAGAGTGTGTGCAGAGACAGGTGTAAACTGGATGAAGGTGCAGGAACATAGGCAGAGGTTGGATGAGCATCCCAGTCATTTTTGGGGAAGACTAAGGAAAGTGCTGTTGAAATATGGAGGAATAACTCCACAAAACTTGAATGATGTTCTTGCAATTAATGTCTTTGTGGACTAGGCACCCTCAAATACATGGAAATATGTTGGAGAATGGATGAGGGAACGCGGTCATGGCTCCATGTAGGAGCCTTGTGATTCAATCTTGACATAAGTTAGCCAGACTAGGCCACGGTGGAAAATTTCGAGTTATGCTGACAAGGGAGAAAAGAAGGTCGTACTGACCTTGCACTGTGCAGGTAAACAGCTAAGAAGAAGTAAGAAAAACAGGATGGAACCCGGACCACGTAGCAGTATCTGGCATTGGGAAGCTGGTAAACAGCTGGACATCTGCAGGGCTTGGCCTTGAGGAGAAGGAGCTGTGATAAACAGCTAAGAAGAAGTAAGAGAAACAGGATGGAAACCGGACCACGTAGCAGTAACCGCAAGTAGGAGGAGTATGATAATGTAATCTTTAGAGCTAAGCCAATGATTGTAAGACAAGTATGCATAAGGTAGAATTCAGTGTATAAATATGTGTAGGGTTTTGCAATAAAGTTGAAGCTTGCTTTATCACTCACATTGAGTTGACTGCTTGTCTTCCCTCGCTTGTCACAGAAATATTTTAAGGACCACATGCCTGGGCAGCAAGGAGAGATTCTACAGAAAATTTTGAGTATTGCTGTATTTGTATATGATGGGTATAAGGACAGATAGAAGGCTGAAGAAGGTTAAGGATAAGAAAAAAGCACAAGAACAAGAGGCTCTTGGCTGCATCATTAGTGAGAAATTTGCAAATGAGAGACAGAGGCTGAAGGGAAAAGAGACAGAGGATGGGAAATGAGTGGAAACTAGGGAAATGAGAGAGGAATGATAGGAGTGAGTGATATTATTGTGGGAAGTTAGGACACATACAATGGGAATGCCCTTTCTGGCTGCAGGAAAGGATAAGAGAAGGGAACTGTCACCAAGAAGAAATAACTTGGGAGGATATACAATCACAGTGACTGGAGGCAGAGGTCCCTATGAACCTTGAGGGAGAACTTGAGGAACTGGAAATTTTTTATATGTGGGTAACACAATTAGACCAAAAGGGACATATTATTGGAAAGGTGGGAGGTCAAGAAGTTGAATTTTTGGTAGATACAGGAACTACATTATCACTTTTAAACTTTGCTTCAAAGAGGTCTAGGTCTGCAGACAAAGTGGTAATACATGGAGTCACGGGAGAAGGGGAAAGAAGTTTAAGTAAATCTCTCTTAGTAACAACAGGAAACAAAAGCATATGGGGAAGGTTTGTACTGGCAAAAGACTCCCCAGCCTGTTTGTTAGGGAGAGATCTCTTACAAGCCCTAGATGTAGAGATACGACTAACCCCAGAGAGTGTAGATATAATGGGAATGACCATGATTAGTAGTGAATCTAAAACCAAATCACAAGTGCTGAAGGTGTAAGAATCTGTCCCAAAAAAATTATGGAATAAAACAAGCAGTGATGTGGGGTTGTTGGTCTCAGCACAACCAGTAAGCATAAAAACAAAGAGAGGGCCTCCGCCATTGATAAAACAATAACCTATTTCACAAGAAGTCAAAGAGAGTATCCAGAAACAAATAGATCGATACTTGGTGCAAGGAATCCTGAAACTGTGTGTGTCACTCTACAATACCCCAATACTCCCAGTAAAAAAAAAAAAGAAAAAAGAAAAAGAGGCTAGATGAGGACAGAAACCCAGATCGTGCAAGATCTGCGAGCAATAAACCAACATGTGGAAGTACCCCATCCTGTAGTACCAGATTTGTCAAACATTCTTTTACAAATAGCACATTGGGCAAAATACTTTACTGTTAATGATCTTACAGCAGCTTTTTACATCCCAATAGATGAAAAAATTTGGTTGCTATTCATGTTTATGTGGAAAGGGCAACAGAGGACCTGGATGCATCTCTCCCAAGGGTTTGCAGGTTGCTCTACAATATTTTTGCTAATATTAAGAAATTATTTAAGAGACCACAGAATCACAGAATAATTAAGGTTGGAAATGACCCTCAAGATCATCAAGTCCAACCGTTAAACCAACATCACCATGCTCCCTAAACTATGTCCTCAAACACCATGTCCACATCATTTCTGAATGCTTCCAGTGAGGGTGACTCCACCACCTCCCTGGGCAGCCTGTTCCAATGCTTGACCACTCTCTCCGCAAAGAAATGTTTCCTAATAGCCAATCTAAACCACCCCTGGCGCAACTTGAGGCCATTTCCTCTCGTCCTATCAGTAGTTAGTTGGGAAAAAAGACCAACACCCATGTCGCCACAACCCCCTTACAGGTAGTTGTAGAGAGTGATAAGGTGTCCCCTTGTCACCGAAATCGGGAATAAACCTTGTAAAACCAATGTAGTGTTAAAAGGCAGGTGTTCTTTATTCACGGGAACACAGGGGATAGCTCCTCCCAAATCGTGTTCGCTCGATCAGTTCAAAAATCAAACATTTATAAGCCTATGATTACAAGATTAATACATATTCATCAAGTTTCTATACAATGATTGGTTAAGTATTCCTTGCCTACCATGTAAATGACCACGCATGCTCACTATAATTTCTTGGGATCTTACTTCCTTAATCTTTTGAGTCGGAGGGTTTCTTGAGTGGGTGGTCTCTGAGTCAGTGGTCACCATCTCCCCCTGCCGGAATTACCTTTCCTACAAAGTTCACTTAAGCTTGGCAACACT
>NW_010528191.1:5675-5955 GCF_000687285.1 Phaethon lepturus
GCTGGCCTTCTTGGCCACCCAGGCACACTGCCAGCTCATATTCAGCCAGCTGTCAACCATCATCCCCAGGTCCTTTTACGCCAGGCAGCTTTCCAGACACTCATCCCCAAGCCTGTAGCGTTGCATGGGGTTGTTGTGACCCAAGTGCAGGGCCCTGCACTTGGCCTTATTAAACCTGATATAGTTGACCTCTGCCCATCAATCCAGCCTGTCCAGATCCCTCTGCAGAGCCTTCCTACCCTCCAGCAGATCAACACTCCCACCCAACTTGGTGTCATCT
>NW_010528192.1:0-25940 GCF_000687285.1 Phaethon lepturus
CCTAGTGATTCTGTGATTCTGTGATTTTATAAAGATAAACTTGTACAATGCAAACTGTGGTTAAGATCCACGTTCAAACCTCAGAAATTGCAGTCACCACTTTTTTGTTCACTGAGCTTCAAGTGCAGAGAGTTAAAGAATTCACACACAGAATTTATGCTTTTATACTTACAGTGGGTTTTCTCTGGAAGCAGGTATTTTGTCTGTGATAACCTTTCCCTTTTAGTCACTTTTCGCATTTTATCATTTTTGATAAGTGAAGCCAAAATCTAGTCTTAAGGATTAAGTACTTACAAGTCATTTCTTAAAAACATCAAGAAGAAAAAAACATGAGAAATGCCTCATTTTTTTTTCTTCTTTCCTATATTTTTTCTTTTTGCTTTTTGTGAAACTCCTAAAAATACAGTTCTTAAAGACTTGGGCGGGGGGGGGGAATCCAGTTTATTTTTATGTCAAAAAGGTTTAGGAAAGCTTAGTCTGTACTTCTGCATTCTTTCATATTACTGGAATATATATTCATTACAATTTATTGAATGCAGTGAGCATTAAGAGTTCTATGTACCGGGTTATGCACAATCCACCAAGTGCTACTTAGATGTAGGTAATTCAACTTAGAAGATACATATGTAAAACATCCAGTATTCTCCCATTTGTTAACATCTTCCATTTAATAACGTGTAATTAGGACATGCTGAATGCATAAATGAACTTACTAGTTTACTATGCACAATAGAGGTTGTTCTTCACCACTAGTGATTAACCTGCCCCTCTGATCTGGTGTCTTCTAGCCAATGGAAACGTATAAAAGCAGCTTTGAAGAGGTTGTGCAGACACAGCTATAGTGGCAATCTGCCACATTTTCATGCCTCTTCAATTATTTCCAAAAAAAGTAAGGTTCCTGCAGTCCCATGTTCACTATGTGTTTCCAGTTGAGATGAAAAGACATAGATGAAAATGTGGTATAATTTCCCCTTACTACCTACATAACTATTTTTGACAGCCAAACACATTATGAATTAACACCTTCACCCTCTTCAGAATTGATGCAAGCTACAATTTTTATAAGCAAATATACTGAGCTCCCTAAGGATCCTTATGCTGGAGTTAAATTCACATGAACACGGTATGCGTCACACTCAACTGTTTCTTTATAACTGTGTTTATAATTTTCAAAGCATTAAATGCAGAAGTAGCTAAACACATTACATACCCAAAATTACATTTATGGAGTTTTTCTGCTATGGAAAGAATCAAGTGGCTAAAGAGATAAGGTGTTTACTCTTTGCGTAAGCTATAAACACAGTTGTCTGCAGAAACAGCGTAGAAATAGGATAGTCCAACTAGATAATCACGTAACACTCCAGATAGCCTTACTTTTTTTTTCCATTTTGTCACCTTCAAATACAAGCATAAAAAAAAAAAGGCCTTGGATTATAGTGTGTCTACTCATAAAGAATTGAGAGTTACACTATTTGCATGCAGATACATTTCTGTGAAAGATTAGAGATTATCTATATATTACCCATTTACATTACCATATTAAACACAAAGTTTTGAGAAAAATTTTCACAATCAATATAATTTAAATAATTTAAAAATATGCGGTGCTAAAAGGAGACCATCATGTGTTCTTAAAATGATATGGCTAAATATTCTTGCCTTTTCTTCATTCTTCCCCTATTTAAATATCTGAAACAGAAATGAAGTCAAATAGCTGAATTTTGTGAGATGAAAAGATCAGATCGAATTGGATATTTCAGAGCTATTGAAGTGCATCTTTCTAACTGATAACATGTTTCTATATGATGCATTGCAGAATAATGCCCATTACTGATGGCCAGTTATCCTTCTAGGTAGAAAACCCATTCCAAGAAAAAAATAATTGCTTAACAGTCCAGAAAATTCTTCTGCATTGCAGACATGCATGGTAAATGACATCAGTGATGGAACTATTAAAGTAGATGCTTCTATCCAGTCAGGTGTCAACATTGTCAGCTATGCATTTCTCAATTAAGCAGCTACTCTCCTTTGTAAGTTCAGAGGTTTTTGAATAAAAATTGTGAAGTGACTTAGCCAACTGCCGTATTAAATGCTGCATCAGTGTGTTAACAACAGTTTTCATCGCAAATCCAAAACATTGCCACATACAAATGACTATCAAGAAAATTAACTCTATCCCAAATCAAAGCAGTACAATTATTAATAAATGTGAAAGATTTGGGGACTCAATAAGACATAAATTATAAATAAATTTGATATTAAGAACAAGTTATACTCCAGTTATACCTTTCATTTACGACTGCGAGTTAGTCTTATAAATAACTTCTGTCCAATCAAGTCTTACACTATTTAAAGACTGGTACAGTTAATGTTGCACTATCCAATATAATATTAGGGCTCACTGTAGTAAACAGAGATGATCACGTAGATATAATAAATGCATAAATGGATTGTAAAACTTTGCTAACATGAATTATCCTGTGACATCAGTAAGAAAACACAGAAGAACACAGAAAAAGAATATGCTCTTGTGTGCATGTGGGTTTAGGGAATGTGCCATCATCCATTGCATATGATGTTAAAAAAGACCCAAGCATCTACATTTTATGGATTTTTTAAACAGATCTTCAAATAGCAGTTCTCTTCAGTTTCTAACTAAGCAAAGCCATTTCCACAGCGGCTAAACAGATATACATGTATTCAACAGCCCTTCAAAAGAGACCTGGGGGTGCTGGTTGGCAGCAGGCTCAATATGAGTCAGCAGTGTGTCCTGGCAGCCAATAAGGCAAACTGCATCCTGGGGTGCATCAAACACAGTATAACCAGCCAATCTAAAGAGATGACTACCCTCTTGTTCTGGCATTGGTGTGGCCTCACCTTGAGTACTGTGTGCAGTTTTGGGCTGCACAATTTATGAAGGATGTTAAGGTACTCAGAGGATCTTTACGCAGGAGTTAGCTCATTGAAAGAGCTTTAGATTAGATTTGAAGGGAATAATACCAGTCTCGCTAGAAAAAAGCTTGGGTGTGGCACACTGAATTTTGAGGGACAATGTGCTAGCGAGGTATTTTGATCTGCCATCTCAGTGGAGGCAGGGGATGGAGATCTATGCGGCAGCGAATATCCAAGGGTTATTGATGTGTTAGAAACCATGAAAGTGCATGAGAACAGTCATGTGGGAACTAGGGCTTCTCCTCCAAAAAGGATGGCAGGATGAAGAGCTCAACTGAAGTGCATCTACACCAATGCACACGGCATGGGGAACAAACAGCAGGAGCTGGAAGCCATTGTGCAGCAGGAAAATTATAATATAGTTGCCATCACGGAAACATAGTGGGATGTCTCGCACAACTGGAATGCTGCAATGAATGGCTATAAACTCTTCAGAAGGGATAAGCAAGGAAGGAGAGACAGTAGTGTAGCACTGTCTGTTACAGAGTGTATTGACTATGTAGAATCTGATGTTGGTGACAATAACGTTGAGTATTTACGGGTAAGAATCAGGGGAAAGACCAATATGGCAGATATCATGCTAGGAGACTGTTAAAGACTATGCATCCAGGATGAAGAGGCAGATAAAGCATTATATAAGTAGCTGGGAGAAGTCTCACAATCAGTAGCCCTTGTTTCCATGGGGGACTTCCAGATGTCTGCTGGAAATACAATTCAGCAAAGAGGAAACTGCCTAGGAGGTTTTTTGGATTGTGTAGAAAATAACTTCCTGACACAGCTGGTAAGTGAGCCAACTAGGGAAGGTGCCCCTCTGGACCTGTTTTTTGTGAACAGAGAGGACTTGTGGGTGATGTAATGGTTGGAGGCCATCTTGAGTATAGCAATCATGAAGTGATAAGAGTTCTCAGTTCTCAGAGAAGAAAGGAATGGAGTTAGCAGAACTGCTACCTTGGACTTCCGGAGGGAAGACTCTGGCCTGGTTAGGAGCCTGACTGACAGAGTCCCTTGGGAGGCAGTCCTGAAGGGCAAAGTAGTCCAGGAAGGCTGGACATTCTTCAAGAAGGAAATCTTGAAGGTGAAGGAGCAGGCCATCCCCATGTGCTGAAAGACAAGCCAGCGGTGAAGACTGGTCTGACTGAACAGAGAGCTTTGGCTGAACATAGGAAAAGAAAGAAAGTTTAAGATGATTGGAAGAAAGGGTAGGCAAGTCAGGAGGGCTAGAAAATATGAGGTTATACAGGGAGAAAATTGAAAGGGCCAAAGATGAACTAGAAGTTAATCTGGCTACAGCCATAAAAGACAATAAAAAATGTTTCAATAAATGCATTAACAATGAAAGGAGGTCTAAGGAGAAATCTATCCTTTACTGAATGCAGGAGAAAACGTAGTGACAAAGGCTGAAGAAAAGACTGAAATACTTAATGCCGCCTTTGACTCAGTCTTTAATGGTAAGAGCAGCTGTTATTCAGGCACTTAGCCCTCTGGGCTGGAAGACAGGGAGCAGAATGAAGCACCCATAATCCAAGAGGAAATTGCTAGTGACCTGCTGCACCACTTAGACATGCACAAGTCTATGGGGCTGGATGGGATCCACCCAAAGGTACTGAGAGAACTGTCAGAAGTGCTCACGATGCCACTTTCCATCCTTTATCAACAGACCTGGCTAACCATTTGGCTGGAGGGTGGCAAATGTGATGCTCCTCTACAAGAAGGGTTGGCAGGAGGATCTGTCAGTCTGACCTCAGTGCCAGGGAAGACTATGGAGCAGATCATCTTGAGTGGCATCACACATCACATACAGGACAACCAGGTGATCAGGCCCAGTCAGCGTGGGTTTATGAAAGGCAGGTCCAGCTTGACCAACCTGATCTCCTTCTATGACCAGGTGACCTGCCTAGTGGATGAGAAAAGGCTGTGGATGTTGTCTACCTGGACTTTAGGAAAGCGTCTCCCACAGCATTTCCTGGAGAAACTGGCTACTCATGGCTTCGATGGGCATATGTTTCACTGGGTTACAAACTGTCTGGATGGCCAGGCCCAAAGAGTAGTGGTGAATGGAGTTAAATCAAGTTGGCGGCCGGTCACAAGTGGTGTTCCCCAGGGGTCAGTACTGGGGCCAGTTCTGTTTAGTATCTTTATCAATAATCTGGATGAGAGGCTCGAGTGCTCCCTCAGTAAGTTTGCAGATGACACCAAGTTGGGTGGGAGTGTTGATCTGCTTGAGGGTAGGAGGGCTCTGCAGAGGGGTCTGGACAGGCTGGATCAATGGGCTGAGGCCATTTTTATGAGATTCAGCAAGGCTAAATGCTGGGTCCTGCACTTCGGTCACAACAATCCCATGCAACACTGTAGGCTTGGGGAAGAGTGGGTGGAGAGCTGCCTGGCAGAAAAGGTCCTGGGGGTGTTGGTCAATAGCTGGTTGAATGTGAGCCAGAAGTGTGTCCAGGTAGCCAAGAAGGCCAACAGCATCCTGTCTTATGTCAGAAATAGTGTGGCCAGCAGGAGTAGGGAAGTGACTGTCCCCCTTTACTCAGCACTGGTGAGGCTGCACATTGAAAACTGGGCTCACTGCAGGAAACTATTGAGGTGCTGGACCGTATTCAAAGAAGAGCAACTAATCTGGTGAAGGGTCTAGGAAACAAGTCTTATGAGGAGTGGCTGACGGAACTGGGGTTGTTTAGGCTGGACAAAACGAAGCTGAAGGGAGACCTCATTGCCTTCTACAACTACCTGAAAGGAGTTTGTAGCGAGGTGGGTGTTGGTGTCTTCTCCCAGGTAATAAGTGACAGGACAAGAGCAAGTGGCCTCACGTTGCACGAGGGGAGGTTTAGATTGGATATTAGGGAAAATTTCTTCACGGGAAGGGTTGCCAAGCATTGGAACAGGCTGTCCAGGGAAGTTGGTTAAGTCACCATCCCTGGAGGTATTTAAAAGACTTGAAATTGTGGTGCTTAGGGATATGGCTTAGTGGTGGACTCTGCAGTATTATGTTTACAGTTGGGCTTGACGATGTTAAGGGCCTTTTCCATCCTAAACATTTCTATGAACACATCCAGGTGACAGCAACAAAATTGAAACGGCTGGAAGGAATGTCCTATGAGGAGTGGCTAAGGACTTTAAGTTTCACTACTTTGGAGAAAAGGAGGCTGAGGGGTTACCTCATTGCTCTCTACAGCTTCCTGAGGAGGGAAAGTGAAGAGACAGGTGCTGATCTCTTCTTCCTGGTATCCAGTGACAGGATACATAGAATGGTTCAAAGATATGTCCAGGGAAGTTCAGAGTTGACATTAGGAAGCATTTCTTCACCAAGAGGGTGGTCAAACTGTGGAATAGGCTTCCTAAAGAGGTGCTTGATACCCCAAGCCTTCCATTGTTTAAGAATCATTTGGACGATGCCCTTAAGTATATAACTTAACTTTTGGTCAGCCCTGAAGTGGATAAGCAGTTGGAATAGACGATACTTGCAGGTACCTTCCAGCTGGAACGAAACCAGTTCTGTTCTTTCTGTTCTGTTCTGTTCTGTTCTATTCTATTCTATTCTATTCTATTCTATTCTATTCTATTCTATTCTATTCTATTCTATTCTATTCTATTCTGAAATCTTAGCTTCTCAGCTCTTCATTAATAGTCCTGTTCAGAAAATGCTTCAAGCTTCTTGACAGTGTTACTGGACTTTTCTAGTTTATATTTTTCATCTTTTTCTGTGGTGCAGATAACAGACTGTCACTCAATTAACACTGTTGTACATTTTGTCTCATAGTACCTAACCTGTTCTGTGATTTGCTGTCCAGAAATCTGTTAAGATTCTTAGTTTCAGTTTTACCTCACTTGCCTTTTTGTTGTATTTTATCTCCCTGATCCAATACTCATTTGTTTATTGTCTTGTGTAGAAAATTATAGTATTTGCTCTTCCTCCTCAATTTCTCATTTTTTGGACAAAGCAGCTGAACACTTTGAAAAAAAAGGAGTGAAAGTCTGTTTTGATATGGTATTTCAGATTAATGTATTTATTATTTGCTCAATTTGTTTAAATATTTAATTACATATCTAAGACATTAACATTACTGTAAAGTCATCCTCACTGTAAAAAAGTACTCTCTTATTTCTCATTGAATTTTAATGTCTTTTAACTTGTGATCATTTCCCCTTGACCTGCGACTGGACATCACTTAGAAGAGTCTCTTTCACTCTTCTTCATTCAGCCCTTCATCAATGTGTATTTATACACAATGATGAGATTCCCCTGAGCTTTCTCTTCTCTAGGCTAAACACTCCAAGCTCTCTCAGCTTCTCCTCCTACGACAGATACTCCAGTATCTCAGTTATCTTTGCGGTCATTCACTGGGCTTCCTCCAGTATGTCCATTTGTCTCTTGTACTCGGGATCCCAGAACTTGACAGAGCACTCAGATGTGTCTCACCAGGATTGAGAGAAGAGGAAGAATCATCTCCCTTGATCGACAGTCAATGCTCTTCCTAACGCAGTACAGGAGGTCATCTTTGCCCCAAGAGCACATTTTTGGGTCATGGTCAACTTGGTGTTCACCAGAGACTCCATGTCCTCTACAGAGTTGCCTTCCAGCCGGTCAGCCTCCAACCTGTACTGGTGCCTGGAATTATGGTTCCCCAGGGGAAAGACTTGGCATTTACCTTAGTTGAACTTTAAATGTTACTGTGGGCTTATTTCTCCGGCCTGGCCATGTGCCTCTGAGTGGCACACC
This sequence comes from Phaethon lepturus, assembly GCF_000687285.1. Classification (NCBI taxonomy): domain Eukaryota; kingdom Metazoa; phylum Chordata; class Aves; order Phaethontiformes; family Phaethontidae; genus Phaethon; species Phaethon lepturus. The sequence goes on from NW_010528192.1 coordinate 7,673, forward strand.
CAATGGTTTACCAACCACTCCTCTCCTTTTGGTATCCTATGCAAACCTGATGAAGGTACACTCTGTCTCATAGTACAAATCATTAATGAAGATGTTAAACACATTTTCTGAGCAAAGGAGTGAATCTCTCAAAACAAAAAGGGTGAGAATGTGTTTGGGTAGGGCATTTCAGGTTCATGTGCTTATTATTGTATTGGGTTTCAGTGGCAAGGTTTTGATAATGGTGGGGGTTGCAGGGTTGGCTTCTGCAAGCAGCTGCTAGAAGCTTCCCCTATATCTCATGCAGCCAATGCCAGCTGGCTCCAAGATGGACCAGCCACTGGCCAAGGCTGAGCCAGTCAGCGAAGTCGGTAGTACCTCTGTGATAACATATTTAAGAAGTGTAAAAAAAATGGCATGGAGCAATTGAAGCCAGAGAGAGAAGTGAGAATATGTGAAAGAAGCAACTGCAGACGCCCAGGTCAGTGAAGAAGGAGGGGGAGGAGGTGCTCCAGGCACCAGAGAAGAGATTGCCCTGTAGCCTCTGGTGAAGACCATGGTGAGGCAGGCTGTCCCCCTGCAGCCCATGGAGCTTCATGGTGGAGCAGATGTCCACCTGCAGCCCATGGAGGACCCTACACCAGAGTAAGTGGATGCCCAAAGGAGGTGGTTACCCTGTAGTTAACAGCCTGGACTAGCAGGAGCTTGCCCAGTAGCAAACTCCCAGCAGGACCTGTGAACTCATGGAGAGAGGAGCCCATGCTGGAGCAGGTTTGCTGGCAGGACTTGTGACCTCACAGGGGACCCACACTGGAGCAGTCTGTTCCTGAAGGACGGCACCCCATGGAAGTGACCCAGGCTGGAGCAGTTCGTGAAGAACTGCAGCCTGTGGGAACAACTCACACTGGAGAATTTCTTGGAGAACTGTCTCCTGTCAGAGAGACCCCACACTGGAGCAGGGGCAGAGTGTGAGGAGCCCTCCCCCTGAGGAGGAAAGAGCGGCAGAGGCAACATGTGATGAACTGACTGAATCCCCATTCCCCATCCCCCAGTGCCACTCAGGGTGGAGGCGGTAGAGAAATGGGACGTGAAGCTGAGCCTGGGAAGAAGGGAGGGGTGGGGGGAAGGTGTTTTAAGATTTGGTTTTAGTTCTCATTTTCTCTACTCTGATTTGATTAACAATAAATTAAATTAATTTCCCCAAGTTGAGTCTGTTTTGCCCATGATGGTAATTGCTGAATGACCTCTCCCTGTCCTTATTTCGACACACAAGCTTCTCATTATACTTTCTCTCCCCTGTCCAGCTGAGAAGGGGAGTGATAAAAGAGTTTTGGTGGGCATCTGGTGTTTAGCCAGGGTCAATCCACCACAATTATATGCTCTACTTCATTTAGATATTAGAATGCACATCTAAGACAGTAACTTTACTGTAAATTCAGAATGGTTCAATATCTGATGGTGTGCATGCAAAAATTTTATCATACCTCGAACTGTACTATCTTGTTCTGATGGTTAATAGATTAATATCAGTTATCACATATGAAAAATAAATCAAATTTATAAATACATAAACTCTTGAAGGAGACACTCAAATACAAATAATTTTTCACAAAAGTGGTTGTCTCAATGGAAAAATATGACAATCTAGAGTTAGATGATAGCGTATTCTGTGACTCAAACAGAAAGCAAATAGAACAAATAATTGTATTCCAGTTATAGTATCTTTGTATCTTTTAGGATTGGAGAAATTACTATCATATAGCAGAAGCAATAAAACTGTGTAAAGCTTAAACAGAGAATAAAACAAGAAATAATTTAAATCTGAAAACTGGTAGGTAAACTTTGCCCTCCTCACTAATTTAAAAACCTTTCAATTTACAATATAATTCGTCCTTTGAAGTGGTAAATACATGAAAATAATTTTTCCTCACTCTCTTTTTCTGGGAGTATTTCCAAGCAATTAGACAGCAAAAGTGCTGGTTTTTTTTTTTTTATTTGTGAGAGAGATTTCCTTTCCTATTTTGCTGATTAAAAGTCTTCTCATTAGCTCAAAAAAAAAAAAAACTAAATATTGCACACCTCCCAAAATCATGCAACACTTTTGGTGATGGGCTGAGATACCTCCATTGTGAGCATTGACTTTTATTTACTCACTTTATCTACATTACTATATTAATAGTAAATATGGTTAAGTACAGCAGGCTTTTTATCCTGATGAAAATAAGAGAAAGCATTTTTCTGCTCTATTATCATAATAGGGAAGCAATATAATCACACTGTCCACCTTTAATTTATCATCATAACACCACCTGTGAAGTACATTTATCCTTAACGTGCAAAGGCAGTCCTGTAATACAGAGAAATTAAAGTTATTTTCTCCTCAGTGACCCTGTCATAAACTGAACCCGAACTCCTGGGAGTGTGGCAGAGCCTGTGCCAACCACCTTTCATATATAATATAAATGAAAGAAAGGGGGAGGAAAGGAACATCTCTTAGAAAGAGACTTGGAGTCTGTCATCCTAGATGTGTATCTGCCTCACAATACGTCAATGAGAGAAAAATCTCTCCCACCATCAGCTTGGCAGTGATGCCAAAACAAAGCTAGCCCAATGTTAATGTTTAATGTACAACTCCTACATGAAATTTACCTCTCAATAATTGTAATGACATTTAGGAACTCCAGGAACATGAGATATAGGGCTTCTTTAGGCTACCAGGTTTTCCTTGTTTTCCTGCATACATACATTGGAGTGCACTTGTGTTTTTGTTTTGATTTAAGGAGGCACACCATACTTTGAGAAAATGACACCTCATTAAAAATAAGAAATATTTCACTCCTCAGTAGTCTGATAACTTCTCTGTCATTTCACAGCTCTTTCTCTGAGCTCTATATACTGATTATGCCTGTCCAAACTGACTGTCAACAGGGGAAGGGAATATGTAGTTTGGGATTTGAGGTACCAGCCTTTCTGTTTGAACTGAAATATGTTGGCAAGGCAACTGGAGGAAGTTGGAAATTATTTTTTAAAGAAAGTAACAATCAGAAGATGGTGGCATACATTGTAATCACATCCATTTCTTTTTGGTGTTTAGCAATGTGTTGAAACTGCAAAGGAAATCACTGCTGTAATAACCTTCCTCATGCTGCAAAACAGCAGACTTGTACAAGTCAAATGCCTCCATAATTCTTTTTTAGCCTTTCCAGCTGGGATAAGCATCTTCCCTTAGTCCTTGGCCTGGAGGTCTCTCAGCAGCAGTTCACAGCCTACAAATCAGAAAGGTAAAGAGATGGAAAAATTTACACTGTTAACCAACTGGCCCAGGAGTTTAAAATTGCCTTAAAAAAAGGGAGCATCTTCTTGTCCTCCAGGTGTTTTTGTTGCTTTTCAAACTTTGTGTTGCACAGTTTAGCCCAAGATTTTTGGTAATTTTTAAAAACCACTCTTACCTCATAATAGCCTTCTAGTTCACTGTCAACTTGTAAGTCACAGATCTGCTGATGCTTTGCTTTACACACATGTGTTATCTCAGTCTCTCTCTCAAAAAAAAAAGTGTTAATTTGCTAGGAAGATATTACAATATTATGGAGCTGAAAAGCTAAAGTTTTGTTCATATTTTATGATTTCTTATCTTTCATTCTTAGCAACTCTTATTCCTTTCAGGTTCCTGCACAAGGAACACAATGCAGATACTTAGACTAAACATGGCCCCTCTTTCTCAGGCAATTCACAGTCCAGGAAAAACATGACAGAAAGCTTTTGCTGTTCATTCCTGCATATATCATCTTGAAGACTGATAGCTTCCACATCCCTGAAGAGAATGGCTTTTTCATGAGGTTGAAAAGAGAGAAACTATCTCCGTAAAGATTGCTGTAAACACATTGTTGTGGTTTAACCCCAGCCGGCAACTAAGCACGACGCAGCCGCTCGCTCACTCCCCCTCCCATGGTGGGATGGGGGAGACAATTGGAAAAAAACTTGTGGGTTGAGATAAACACAGTTTAATAGGACAGCAAGAGAGAAAGAAACAACAATGATAACAACAATGATAATACCAACACAGGAATGTACAAGAACAAGTGATGCCCAATACAGCGATTGCTCACCACCCGGCAATCAATAACCCGTCCCCGAGCAGCGATTTCCACTCCCCAGCCAACTCCAGTTTATGTACTGGGCATGATGTTATACGGTAGGGAGTATCTCTTTGGCCAGTCTGGGTCAGCTGTCCCGGCTCTGTCCCCTCCCAGCTCCCCGTGCACCCCCAGCCTGCTCGCTGGCAGGCCAGCACGAGAAGCTGGACTGTCCTTGACACCGCAGCAACAACCCAAAACATCAGCACATTATCAACAGTTTCTCATCCCAAATCCAAAACACAGTCTCACACTAGCTTCTGTGAAGAAAACCAGCTCTATCCTGGCTGAAACCAGGACACACATGGACACACTTGGGGATTAAAATAAAATCATTGAATTATAGCCAGAAGCTAAAGTGGAATAAACAAGAGGGTACAGACCATATTCTGAGAGGTAAATCTATTAACAGGAAAGGAAATTTCTTATGACATAGATCTTTGAGGTAGCTTGAAAGCTTGACTGCTTGCTTAAAGTTTTTTCTAATGTTTCGGCCATTGTCATGGCTTTCTAACTTTTCTCACCAAATTAAACCAAAGGGAACTTAGTGGGAGCATCAGACAATCTGGGAATATGATATATAAGCTTCACTGAAGTAATTAATAAAATATAAGGCTTTTCTTCATTTAATTTAATTGGTCAAGTAAGACAGGGGTATAAATTACATGTATCTACTTTCATGTTCATTAAGTTTAAATTAGGGAACAACATGCCAGTACACCTGTCGATTTGTGGATAAGGAGACATCATTGGATATTTTATAGCTTAAATTTGGCAAGATGTTTGTCACTGTCTCACATAATATCCTTGTAGTCAAATTGGTGAAATATGGATTAGAAGGGTAAATAAGGGTGACTGGAAAATTGGCTGTACAACCAGGCCAAAATAGTTGTGATGAATCCAACTTGAGGCCAATTAGCAGTGCTGTATCTCAGCACTTAACTCTAGAACAAATACTGTTTAATGTCTTCATCAGCTACATGGATGATGGGACAGAGTACATTCCCAGCAAGTTCATGGTGGAAGACTGCAGGGAGCAGTCAATGCACTGGAACTATTTATGCATTCAGCTATTCAGAAGCATAAGACAGGCTGGAGAAATGGGCAGACAGGGACTTCATGAACTTCATCAAAAGCAAACACAAAGTCTGGACCCTGTGATGGACAAAGTCTTGCAGCAGAATAACTGACTGGAACCAACTGTTTAAAAGCAGCTCTGTTAAAAGATCGCAGGACCTTGGAGGACACCAGGTTGGCCATGAGACAGCAGTGCCCCTGGGTAGCATAGAAGCCACAGCATCCTAGGCTGCACAAACAAGGCAGCGTCCCCCCGTCTGGGGAAGGACACTGCCTCACTATCCAGGACCTGTGAGATGCACCTGAGAGCTGTTCCCCAGCCTGAGGTTCCCACATACCAGACAGATACTGATATACTGGAGCAAGGCCTAGGGAAGCCATGAGGTAGTTGGAGGCTGAAGCATAGGGCATCTGATAAGACCCTGCAGGAGCTGTGTCTCTTCAGGCTGGGTGGGGACAGCTTTAGTCCCTTTTGGTCCCTTTGGTCTTATTGGTGTCTGGAGATACCTAGAGGCCAAGTTGTTCTCAGAGGTGCACAGTGGAAGGATAAGAGGAAAGGACAGAGCTTGAACAAAAGTTAGCCTCATTTGGTGGAAGGAAAACCTTTTTCACCTTAAGGATGTTTAAACATTGGCTCCAATGTCATGCTTGGACGTATTTAAAAACTCATGGGAGGGGCCTTGAAGAACTGCATTCGCTGTACATGCTTTAAGCAAGTAATTGGACTAGATGACCTCCAGAGTCCCTTCCCTTCTATGTATATTTACTGGTTTTAGCTGAGAAGGAGTTAATTTTCTTCATAGTCACTTGTATGGCTCTCTGTTTCGGATTTGTGACCAAAACTATGTTGATACCATACTGATGTTTTAGCTATTGTTGAACAGTGCTTATACACTATAAAGGCATTTTCTGTTTCCCACTCTAGAAGCTGGGAGGTGTCACAGCCACAATTTATTGGTTTTATGATCAACAAATTTTTTGCACTTTTAAGGTCTGTATCATTTTATGAAATTAAACACATTTAAAAAGATTAAAACTTTTAATTTTTTTTACTTTTATAAAAAAACAAATTTAATGTAATTTAGAGTTTTTAAATTATACACCCTCAGTTTTTAGTCTTTTTAATTCTGAAGTCTCATTTTGCTCTCACATTCCGCCTTCTTCACATTTGCAAACTGTTGTACCTTTCTAATGCTATGCTGAAATTTCTGCTCTGATCAGTTTCCCAGCTGATTATTTTTCAATTTTGTGAAATGTTCCAAATATATCAAATAAACTACAGTTTTCATACATTAGCATAAAGTTCATACTCAGTGGTTCACTGAATAATTCAAGCTGGTGGGGACTTGGGGAGACCTCCAGCTCCAGTACCTACCCAGTCAAGGCATGAAACCCACCAGGCCAGAGATATCCCAAACATCCTGGGCCTTGGGTCCATGGCTGGGCTGTCCTTGTAGGAAAAAAGGCTTCTCCGTACCTCCAGCCTAAGCCTCTCATGTTTCAGCTTATGCTGCTGCCTCTCATACTCCCACTATACACTGCTGTCAAGAACACGGCTGTGTTTCCTTCATCCCTCCTATCCATGCCAGGGATGCTGTTGGGTCTACCCAAAGCCAACCCTTCTTCCTGTCCTGGTTTCAGCTGGGATAGTTACTTTTCTTTGTGATAGCTGGTATAGTGCTGTGTTTTGTATTTGGGATGAAAATAATGTTGATAACGTACTAGTTTTGAGTTGTTGCTGAGCAGTCAAGGACTGTTCAGTTTCTCATGCTGGCCTGCCAGCGAGCAGGCTGGGGGTGCACGGGGAGCTGGGAGGGGGCACAGCCAGGACAAGTGACCCAAACTGGCCCAAGGGATATTCCATACCATATGACATCAACGTCGTGCTCGGTATATAAACTGGGGGAGTTGGCGGGCAAGACACTGAAGCTCAGGAACTAACTGGGCATCAGTCAGCAGGGTGATGGGCTGTTCATCAATTGACTTGTATATTCTTTTATCATTATTGTTATTATTTTTATTATTCCTTTTTTTTCTGTTAAACTCTTTATCTCAACGCAGGCGTTCTACCTTTTTTCAGATTATCTCCCCTATACCACTGGGTGTAGAGGGGGTTAGCAAATAGCTGTGTGGTTCTTTTCACTACCTACTGGGTTAAACTACAACACTCCCAGATGAATCAGTCCCAGCACCACAGCTTGTCCTCACAGGGCAAGGACCCCAGCCCCTTCTTGGTGCTTTCTGCTGATTTTATTATGGATGTTCCTAGTTCCAAAGCTGGACACCATATCTACATGTGATACAGAAAGTGCTGAATAAAAGGGTCATTCCTTGATGCTATACCCCAGCTCACACTGCCTTGAGTGCAGCTGTCCCTGCTGGCTGCCAAACAGCTGGGTCCTGCTCAGCTCACTGCCCAGTGCAGCCCAGGGCCATCTCCACAGAACGGCTCCCCAGCCCCACCAGCCCCAGAGTGCCATTGCTGCAGGGCTCTGGTTTTAGTGCCTGGCCTCTGTCTTAGCTGAATTTCACAGGGTCACTTGCAGCCTCTTCCTTCCATCCATCCAGGTCCCCAGAAAGCACCCTGGCCCTCAAGCATGCCAACTGGTCCCCTCTTGGTGTCATCAGCAAACTTAATGACTGTGCTCTCCATCCTGTCCTCCAGATCACTGATAGAGATGTTGAATAGGACAATTCCAAGGATAGATCCTGCACTACAACACTTGTTGCCAGCCTCCAGGCAGAGTACAACCCAGTCAACCATGGCCCTCTGAGCCCAGCCATCCAACTACTTGTTTTGTGGTTGTCCTCACATCCTGACTGTGATCTCCTAACTTGGATACAAGAACATTACAGGAGACAGTGTCAAAAGCCTTGCTATATTCAAGGTAAATGTCATCTGTGTCCACAGATCCAGTTATTTAATCACCAGGGGAAGTCAGGTTAAAAGTCAGAAAAATCCATGTTGACTGTTTCCCATTACCTTCTCCTTCCTGAGCCCAGAAATGTGTTCCCAGGGGACTCACTCCACGGTTTTCCTTGGCACCCAAGTGAAGCCAACCCCAGTCTGTAGCTTCTGCATTTGTTCCTTTTGAACTTTGTGGAAAATGTATGTAATGTTTGCCTTCCTGCAGTGGTTAGAGATATCCCCCAGTCTCCTTGACTTTTCAAAGATGGTGGAGAATGCTCTTGCCAAAGACTCTGTTTCAGTTGCAGCTCAACAGATCGAACAGAGTTGTCAAATTGCCTCAAGTAATCTCCAGCTCAATCTGCTGGCCATTCCCCTCTTGAGCACTTCTAAATAAGCATGGAGGCTGGGAAAACCTCAGTGTTGAAGACTGAGCAAAAGAAAGAAAGAAGACACAGGACACCTCGGGCCCGCCTGTGTCCTCTGTCCCTAAAACACCTCTCCCATTCAGCATTTCCTTGTTCAGCCCTTTACTGCTGATGTAGAAGATGCTCTTGTTGCCCTTGATGTTCCCCTGTCATTTCTGAACCTAGATGGACTTTGGTTTTCCTAGCACTAATCCTGCATGCCAGCATAGCATTTCTAAACTCCTCCTTTCTCGCCTGTCCCTGCTTCCAGATGCTGGATGCTGTCTTTTTGCATTGGACCTCTGTCTCAATGCAAAAAGACAATTGGCTCAATTGGCTGTCTCTGAGTTCCCTGCTCAGCCAAGCTGGCTTCCAGTATGTCTCCCTGGGTTCCACGGTGGACTGTTCTCACACTTGAAGATGTTGTCCTTAAAGGTATGCCAGCTTTCCTGAGCAACTCTGCCTTTCAGTGCTGTCTATCATGGATGCCCAACAACCAAATCTCTGAAAAAGTCAAAATCTGCTCATCTGAAGCCCTGTACTCCGTTACTCTCTCTCCTCACTCTACTCAAGATCTTGAACTCTCAGAACTTGAACATGATCACTACAGCCAAGATACCACTGATTGTCACATCTCCAGCCTATTCCTCCCTGTGAGGAAATAGCAGATCCAACTGCTCATCACCCCCAGTAGATGCATCCAGTGTCTATTTAAAAGGTTATGCCCAACACCCTCCAGAAATCTTGACTGCTTGTGTCCTGTTACTTTGCCCTCTGAGCAGAGGCCAGGGAGGACAAATGCCCCATCAGAACAAGTGTTTGTGACAGTCATTTAAAGAAAGCTTTGTCCACTTTGCCACCCTGATCAGTGGTGTCTAGCACACTCCTGCCACAGTGTCATGCTTCGCAGCCTATCCTCCAGCCCTGACTCACAAGCTCTCAGCCAGTTTGCTGTCTGTCCCATAGATGAGCTGCACACATCTGAGTTGCCTCTTCACATCATGGGCAGCTCCCACCCTTGTCTTCACTGCCTGTCTTTCCTAAAGAACTTGTATCCACCCATTGCTCACTCTGGTTGTGCAAGCTGACCCACCACATCTGCCGCTGCAATTTTGCCATTATTTTCTGGCTGCACATTCAGCTCTAGTACCTCCTGCTTTGTTTCCAAGGCTGAGAGAGTTTTGTGTACATGCAGTTGAGGCAGATGTCCTTTTACACTGTTTCATCACTCCTGAGGTCTCCATTGTTCCCACCACCCTGTGCTCCTTCTCCATCCAGCCCATCTGAACTTTCCCCTCTTGACTTTGGGTCATAATTTCCCCCCCTGGTCTCACCAAGTTTAAAGCTCTTCTCACCACTTCAAGCCAGTCTCTTGGAAAATGTGCTCTTGCCATATATTATCAGGTGAATCCCATCTTCCCTCTGCAGTCCTTCATCCTCACTATGGGTTCCACGGTTGTAAAAGCTGCACCTCTGCCATCAGCACCTGCTGTGCAAGCAACTATTGACCCACAAGTTCCGTGCACTGCTCCCCAAAACCTTTCCCCCTCACTGGCAGAACAAAGGAGACACTATCCCTTTTTCACGCTCTGTGGCACAAATCTGGATCTGCTTGCAGCACCAGGCTTTGCTGATGTGCAAGTCCCTCCCTGGCACCAGCCAAAAGCCATTGCATCCTTCCCTTGGCAGGAGCAAGCTACAGACAAAATCTCAAACAGACTTTTGTTGGGAACAGATGACAGGGGATGTCAGAAATGAAATGCTAGATCTTGCCAGGAGCAATAGCCTCCTGTAGCAACCCTTTCTGTTCAGTTGCAGGCAGCCCAAGGTGCCTAGAGGAGTTCCCAGGAGATGCCAGAAGCAGAGCTCAGAGACTGCTGCACAACCATCTGCTTGTGTGGTTGCACGTGCCAACTGCACAACAAGAGCTGCCTGGTGGTCACTCAGCTCCTTGTCGCTACCCAAAACAAAATCATGATGTATGCAGTACCCAAGTCACTGCTGGCTACCTAAAACACTTCCATTATGAAATCTAGCCAGCTTCTATGTCTGGAATACTTGTTAGGCAAGTAGGTGTTTTTGGTTGCTGCTAAAACAAGAAAAAAATGTAAAAATCAGATGTAATGGAAGTGACTCACAGAACGGATTGACTGTGTACTTGCTGTTACCAGTAAATATTCAGATAGACTGAAGAAGGACTGAAAATTCTTCTAAACTCTTCCGTATACAACCATATTAAGCTTTTAAAATGCTATAAGTTGGAATGTTTCACAAAGAAGTAGTTATGTGATATATATATTTCCTTTTTAATGTTAGAGATAGTCACAGATTTTTTTTCCATCAAAATTGTTTTCACTGGAAGAAAAAGTTATAGAAAAGAACTGCTTACAACAAATTACTAGTTTAAAGCTGATAGCAAATATTTTGAAAAGAAAACCATGTCTGTTTTCCCTAAAGTTTCATGGTTTTTTTTACCTTGATAGTATTGATTTAAGAAATGCTTTATGTAGCTGTGTGTAATAAATTAAAACCAAAACAAAACCGATTAAAAACATATAAAATTAACCTGTTGAGGGAGAGAAAGTAACTATGAAACTAGTCCTTTGGAATGACAACAATAATGCATGCCAAACATCTTCTAGAGCTTAGTAAGTGATCAACGGGTATAGCTTGAATTTCTGTTTTGGCAGTCACCAAAAATATACTTACAGTCTTACATTCTACCTGCAGTGGCAGTAACCAAAACTGCTCTTGAATGTTCACTTGAATGTTCTTTTTTTATAAGATAAAAGTATACTTTATCTTTACAATTACTTTTTGTGTTTTGGTAACTTTGCATACAGAATGTTTTTCTCATATAAGCAGAGAGAAAAAGAAAATAACTGACTGTGAGCAACAGATTTTTTAAGTTTGCTAGTAGAACATGAATTACCACGGTACTGTATCTAATATATAAATAGATGGAGCACTCTCTTTGGAATGCTTCTTTTCTCTCCTTACCCATCCCTACCTTCCTCATTTCGTGTATATATATTTATATAGTGGGGAGCAGGGGAGCTAACCATGTTTTTTCACTAGCTGACCCAGGAGAGACACATGTAACATCAGGAAAAACTTCATCATTTACAGACTGTAAAGGAGCACTGTAGGATGAGTTGAAAAATTTTAGATGTGGAAAATTTGATCTAATTTCAGAGAAAAATTGCTCTAGATTATTGGGTTATTTTATTATTTAAAAATAAATTATGACTTTAGCTTACTAGAAACAAAGTTTCTTTACTTTCTTTGGCTACTTAAATTTGTGACTGTTCTTTATTCTTCATCTGTTCTTGCTTTGTTTTTGCTCTATGAAAACTGAAACACAACAGAAAGAGTGGTGACAGCACTATAAATAGTGCTGATGGACAGCAGCTGATAGACTGAAATGGTATGACTTTTCCAAAGAGAGACTAGATTAACACTTTCATTTGTGATTAGAAAAACTGACATAACATAAACATAGGTTTGCAAAGAGATGTAACAGGGACAATTTTAGGACAACTTCTGAAGAGGGAATTGAAGGATTGGTATCTCCTTCCCTTGGATATTCCCAGTATTCATCTTCTTTGAGCTAACCCTAAGTGTTTCAGGTACAGGGCACCTTGTAACCTAATATTTAGTAGCTGCTGTGCAATTATTTCGGCAGACAAACAATTCAAAAAAGATTAAGAGGAATGGTCTGTGTAATACTGGCTACATTTTAGTACCTTTTATTTACTTTTTAGAGATAAGTAATGCTAGAAGACTGGAGAGCTTAAAAGATTGGCAATGGGATGCAGACAATTTCATTAATGGGTCAGTGATTCAAATCTACTCCAGGCCAAACATAACTGAAAATTAACACATGGTAGGTCACTACGGGTTGTAAAATGTATTAGAAGTCAGTCAAGTCAATGAGGAGGTTACAAGATTTAAAAAAAAAAATAATGTAAAGTTTGTAAAATTACAGTCACTTGGCAATCTGGGCATTATTAGGGTAACCAAAGTTTGACTATCTCGAAAGGTTGTTCCATAGATCTTACCACTGAAGACAGCTCACAGATAATCTGTATGTCAGCTTGCTTTATTACTGTGAAGGTATCCTTTTATGCCTAAGAGATAACAACAGGCTCATTTTCAAATATTGGAAAATATTTTAACCAATATAAGATTTAAACATTTTGGGGCAGAGATGTTTATTTTCTTGTGCAAAGTGTGTCACTGAATGCAAAGAATTCATAGTCTGTGTCTAGATTCCAGGACCTGTGAAAGCATAAATGCTCTCTAGTAAGTAATAAGAGTAACAGACATAGAAATAATAATAATAATAATGTTTTTCTTTTTAAATATAAGACACTGTGGTTTTATAAAACTCTGAGATTCAACATTCTTATATAGTCCCCAAGAGGATAAATAATTATTACAGATATTTAGGGGATGAATAAGATTTTCACCTGATTTCCCTTGTCAGTGAGCTGGATTAATACAGATAAGTGGACACCCCAGCACAAAAGTATGCCAATATTGTCAAAACAAGAAGTTTGATTCTTATCTTATTTATGCCTAATAAATTAGGTGGATTAATATTGAAGTTGCTAGAGCTATCTGTGGAAATTTAACAATATCTACAGTTCAGATAAGTCTTATCACTGGTCACTAGAAATGTAAATTAAAAACAGGCAAGAGTAAAGTGCATGATACACCATACTTTTAAGAGAATTTAAGTGTAAAATGAAGTGTGTCTTAGAAGTGATGTAATTTTTTATATAGCAGACACTATTGACAGCTCAGGGTGGCCTGTCATGACATGATGGAAATGCTGTGTGTATAGCTAAGAGTTTTCTGGATACCAGTGTTTTTAAAAAACACTGTTTCTCTTGAGGGCATCATTAAAATGGGGTTTCAAAAGCTTTTTAGATGAGTGTCTCAAAACCGTGATATGACTCACATGCAGCAATGCTATAAGCAAAATACTGTATGACTCTCCAGAGGGAAGAGAGAGTGGGTGCTGTGGCAGAGCTTTAAATTTTTGAATTATTAGTGTTATGTCTGCTGTACTCAAGTTTAATTTCTCCTGTTTAGTTCTCATTAAACCCACCATTCAGAGCTACTCTCTGTCAAGATAAATACATTCATTTTCTGTCTTTCATATATTGTCACAAGAAGATATACATACCATAAAATGAAATAGTAATTTCAAAGTATGTCATTGTAGGTAGAATATTGCAGTCTGCATATATATCTACAAGCCTAGTCTAGATCAGTTCTTAGAAAGACTATAGAAGTACAGAGATCTTACCCACACCATTGCTTTCTTTTGTCGAGGTAGCTTGGTTTGTTTATCAAGAAATAAATTTATTAGAAGTTTAAAAAAAAATATTTACTGTAAACTTTTTTAGAATAATGAATTTTACAGATGACCATTTCTTCCTTGGCTCAGTCTCTAAAGTACTATTTCTTAGAGACTATTCTGACAAACTGCCTTCCTGTGTTCTGCTCAGGTTGGGCTTTCTCAAAGAGGATGATCAGGCTTTGACTTTCCAGGTGCTAATATCTTCAAGATATACATTAAGTGGAAATACTTCCCTTAGTCTGCAAAACAATATATACAAAAAGATAACAGATTGTTTAAGATGAGAGCCTCGTCTGCAAAGTACATGTTGTCAGAGATGATCATCTATCTAAAATACAAAGAAAAGCTTCAGTTGAAATTTTTGCTTGCACATTCTGTGTTTTGAATGAAATAGCATTTATGAAATCACACTAAAGGGCATAACATGAACAGGGTGTGCTGCCAGTTGGATCTTTGGAAGAAAACTGAAGGACCTTTTTCTTTTTTTTCCCCTCTTTTCTTTTTATGCGCTACTACATGATCTATAAAAAGATACAGAATTTGTTTCATGTGCTTAAATCATCATAGCTGCAATTATTAACATGTAATCTGATTAAATATTATAATTTCATCTCTACACAATATAGTTGACTGTGGTCAATATGTACATACACACAATGATTTTTAGTAGACAGAATATTGGAAGTGTTAATAGAAATGCTTTTCAGGTTTTGAGGAGTTGGAAGGAGAATGAGTTAAACCGTACACTTTTATATCATGGCCTCTGTTTCTCCTGAAAACAGCATATACCTCAAACAGTTGTCAATTCAATCATCTTTTCTGACTACACTTAATAAATATAAACAGAGAATGGTAGACAAATGAAAGCAAAATATTTGAGCAATACTGATAGACCTTTCTGAAGCACAGCAGTTTGAAATGTCCTGAATGTTCACACCTTGTAAGAGCTGGTAACTCTTGAAGTTACAAGCATAAGATATTTGATTTACCTCAGATGCCCAAGTGCTTCAAGAAAAGGGACTACCATGCTAGTTGTCACTATAGCAGCATTTTTAAAGCCAAGTGCTTTAAGGTGTTGCTATGTGCACTGCCACAAAAATGAAAGATTTTTTTGCCTCAGGTCCTAAAAAAAGCTTTAGGCCATGTGGGTTCTGAATCTAATTTTAATTTCAGACTGAGTGAGGATACAGTGATGGTAGTGTAGATACATAACTTGTTCCAAGTTGTTAAGACAGCATCAAGAGAGGCCAAATGTTTTTAACCTATGATTTACATTTCACAAATATGTCTGCAGGACATCTAGTAGGCAGCTGGACAGCTACCAGATCCCTTTATCAACTGAAGAGTATGAATGGTTGCAGCAAAGGATTTAAGAAATCCCACAGAATTATATTTGGTAATTCAATCTTAATCTGATGTTTTAATTGGAAATATTTACTGTGAAAAAGTTTGCTTTCATTGTTGATACAGAAAACTCTTTTATTTCTTTCAGACACATCCTTTCCTTCTTTATTCCAAATTAATTTTTTATTTCCCCCCCTGCCCCCCCGATGTAACCTTGTTCCTTTCCTGGATGTTCTGTCTCCCCTTCCTCTTTTTCAGACACTGCCTTAAAACACTGGTCTTCAGCTTCATTCTTTTGCTTTATTATCAGTAACTCTAGTAGTTTCTTTCTCAGGGTGTAAACTGTTGATTGAGTTCTCAACAGCCACATTTGTCTTGTTCAGGACTAAGTTTTGGAAAAGGAAGACAGCTAGGAGAGGGGAAAAAGCTGCCTATGTATTTTAGTTGATGTAAACCAATCCCCATATAAGGTTTTTTCAGCCATCAGGATGTCCATGGTGGCCAAAGAGCTCCTACAGACATGGACAATTTCTCAGAAGGCACTTTCTGGAAAGCTGATAATGTTTGCAAAATATAAAGAATGTTACTCAAGCTCCAGAGATGTTTTTAATAAAATGTATAAGAACATGATAACAACAGTAGATGATTTCTGAGTAATGACATGTCTTCTGATATTAGTAATGGCAGAAGTTATCAAATACAGCCTTTTGATTTACTGTAATTGCATGACTCTGTATTTTCATGTTTGTGTACTATTACTTTAGAGATAGTTTCATTTCAATGATGATTAGAGTTCAAGTTTCAGAGACATTAAGCAATGATATTTCCTACTTGAATTCTGAGGAAAAAAGTGCATCAGAAAAGTCAAACCAGAAAGAAAGGACAAAACACATACACACACATATGAGAACTCAGCTGAATTGAATATTTGATTACCAGGATATTAATTTTAGGAAGATACTTCCAGAGATTATGTCCCCTATTTGCTGAGGTGACAAATTTTATCAATATTAATATTTCTGTCACTTTTTCTGCCACAGTGTATTTGCTGGAGGGGGAAAAAACCCAACAGTTGCTTACACAGACTTGAATAAACTCTTCCTCCTTTAGACTTTAAAATCTAAGAATGTTACACAACAATTAATTTACTAAATAGTCTGCTATAAAGGCCTTCATAGCCAAGATGAGTATAGCCCTGCAATCCCTCCAAACTTAAGATAATTTCAGTCAGTTAGATCTTTTCTTCTTCTCTTCTCTGTAATATATATACAGACAATAATAAATTATCTGTAACAATAAATGAGGATAAAACACTAACTTCCAGACATGTGTTGTATCCACAAGATTAACTATTATTAGTATGTCTAATGTAATTTTATTTTCTAGCTGTCAGACTTATTATATAAAATTGAAAAAGTCCTTAACTTTCCACATCCAACTTTCCTTTTCTGTGGAAAACAGACAATACTATCGAACTTATGTGGACATTAGAAATATTATATTTATGATTGTCAGGTATCTGACAGTCTTCTACAAGTATTCTCCTGATGTTTAGTCCTCTCAAGAATAGTGTGTCTAAAAAATCAGAATTTTAAAGTTTTTTCCCTGAAACTTGTTAATGATGTGTCAGAGTAATGTCTGTAGACCAATATCTATTTTTAAATATTTATTTCTATTTTGGTTGCCTGAATGCAACTATATGAATTACACCAGTAGGTTGTTAGGTAATATGAATTACTGTGAGAAAAGCTTGTCTTTTGTGTTGAAAATTAGTAAGACACTGAATTGGGAAATCTGTTTTTTTCAAGGTGTAAGGTTGGTTGGCTTGTTTGTTTGTTTTAAAGAAGCTAAATTTGTTAAATATTTGTGTGTATTGTATCCGATACAAAAAAAGAAAATCAAACACTCATTGCTGATTTAGAAACCCATGTTCCATTATTTATTTATTTAACCATCCAGAGGTACTCAGTTGGAAAAACTCACTGTAATAAAAGTACCTACAGAATTTTAAATGAGTTAATGACCTGTGTGTAAATTTTTTTCCAGCTTCAAGCAAGAGAAATCAAGAAGAAATGTAAAAGGTCACAATATATATAAAATTCTCCTATTAGACCAAGATAATGAAAAAATAATTAAATCCATGCTATGTGAGTTGCCTTTTAATCTAGTATGACTTCCTCAGAAGCAGTGAATGGAAATGTCATCCGTATAAAGAGAATACTTGAATCTTCTAAGATATGTAGGAACTTCATTTTGAATTCAAAGTATGCCCTTAAAATATTAGAAAACAGTAATTGGGAGAGACATACTTCACATGCCAACAAGAAGTCAAACCAGTTAAAAATAGAAAAAACACATCTTGATTACAGGATATTTAAACAAGTCAACACAAAAACAACCAAATAAAAGCAACAATAATGTAAAGACAGAAACTTGCAATTATATCTTCTGGGATAAATCTTCCCAGCTAGGAAAAATTTAGACGTGATTTTATTTATTCACACTTATAAAGTGATGTTGAATTCTTAAAAAAAGACTGAAGTAAAAACAGCACAGAGAAATAAAGTAAAGCAAACTGTGCAAAGTAACAATCAAAGATCTCAATGGCAAATTCCATGTTTACACAGGAGGTTGAATGTGTTATGACGAAAATTCTACTGAAAAATTCTTTGGACTTAGACTCTGAAATAATGTTTTATTTCATTTACTTAATGAACTTTTAAAGTAATTTACTTTCTCCCATTAATAAAAAAAATCAGGTAAGAATACATGAAACTTTCAAATAAAAATAGTAAAATTCTGCTTGTGAGTATTTTATATGTCACTAACTTACATGCCTTTCAGAACAGAACTAGGATGAAAGCAGCAGGTTTTTAAACCTATACTTGAGTAACATACTGAAGTCAACAGAAAACTTGTTGATACATTGAATTCAGTCAGAAGGATACTGTCATGCAACATTACTTCAGCCATAATGTTGGGTTTTATTCAGTGAGCTTAATATTCTGTGCTAGTTCCAAAAATTATCCAAAAAAGCTTGACAGGAATG
>NW_010528192.1:25971-27188 GCF_000687285.1 Phaethon lepturus
TTACTGTAATATTTTCCTCATTTATGCTTTTTCCAAACATTTTCTGCCTACTCATCTTTCAGAAACAGTTACTAAAAATTTTATATTTATGCCATCCGTTTATTTTCAGTAGATTGGCCCGTCTCCTTGGTTCTGTGTAGTTACTGAACACCTACCAACTGTTGCAGACCATCCATTCCACACACATATACGCCCCCACCTGGGCTTTCCTCGGGTCACCTTAAGGGCTCTGCTTTCTGCACTACCTCTGTGCTGTGCCTTTCTTAGCCACCTTTTCTCTCCCTTCTCTCTCCAAGCAAATTCAGGGGTAATGCACAACAAAAGCAGACAGAAGTAGAGGTGGGAAAGCATGAGGGAGGTGATACACAACACCCAAACCCAGCCATTGGCGTGGCTCTGTGCTACCAGGGCATCATTTGCAAGACTTACCCACAAATTGTGCAGCGCTCATACACATGAGTTTATACAACAACCAAATATGGGTTTCAATACTGAAAATTTTTTTGAAACAAATAGACACTCCTTCTCTTAATTTGGCTAAACTTGGGTTTTATATTGAACTGTGTTCTTCCTTTTTTCTTACACTAGGATCTAACACTAAGAGAGTGTTTGCTCAGTCTGAGAAGGGTAAAGTGCTGAAAAGAGCGGAGTGGAAGCTTAGCTGGAGTGTTGAATATCCAATGTTTTGAGTATAACTTCAGAGAGGACCAAGATGTTAATATCCCCAGATACTTATACATGAAAAAGTGTTTTAAGGAAGGGCTGCAGTCCTTCTATTGCAGAGGAGTGCAAGTAGTCAGAGTTCAGGCTGACTGAATACCTAAACAGAAATTCTGACTTCATAGCAACATAGGTCTGCACAGGGGAGGAACCAAGTTTCATTTACTTTTCTTGTCCTTTGAGAACTCCTTCCTGGCAAGATCATACTTAATGCCTTCTTTGACTCAGTCTTTAATGGTAAGAGCAGCTGTTATCCAGGCACTTAGTCCCTTGGGCTGGAAGACAGGGAGCAGAATGAAGCACCCATAATCCAAGAGGAAATTGCTAGTGACCTGCTGCACCACTTAGACATGCACAACTCTATGGGGCTGGATGGGATCCACCCAAAGAACTGTCAGAAGTGCTCACGATGCCACTTTCCATCCTTTATCAACAGACCTGGCTAACTGGGGAGGCCCGATTTGGCTGGCAAATGTGATGCTCCTCTACAAGAAGGG
>NW_010528193.1:0-11723 GCF_000687285.1 Phaethon lepturus
CAACCTTAATGATTCCGTGATTCTGTGATTCAAGTGACTGCCAGCTTCATGGGACTAGACCACTGCAGTTATTTTAGGTGCTTGGCTGGTCACTGTACATGCACACAGTGGTCACAAGCTGGATCCCCACACTTTAAAGGCAAAACCTAGGTGCAAAAGAATAGTACCTGTTATAAAAAAACTGTGCTCTTAGACAAGCACATGTACGCCAGTTTGCATTGCTTGACTGGCCCTCTGGTTCACTTGTTTCCTTAAAAGGCCATCGTAAAAAGTGGAAAAGAAAAAAAAAAAACCCAAATATAAAAAAGTAAACAAGAATTACGCTACATTTTTAGAATTTTCTAATTTTCTAAGTAATTACTGAGTCTCTGTGGCTGAGTGGCAAATTCATATACATTTTCTATAGAATATTAGAAACACACTTCAGAAAACCCCTGCTTCAGTGCTGCCTCCTTTTCAATTCATTGTTAATTCTGCTATAAAATTTCATTAAGCTTCAGAAAATATGTTCTTTCAGTCTGTTTCTCTCCAGCCCCGCTTTGGTGGTGAAAGAAGAGCAAAAGAAACGACCACAAGCTTTTTATCAGTCATGAGAAAAGTTATTTTACAAACTGAACCCAAACTGATGAGTTTGGTGCACAAGGGAAATTATTTCCCCTTTGAATATTGTTACAGTCATTCTTTTTTTCCCCACTTGATCTCTCAGTTGTAAAGGTTGAGGTCTCCTCTTTCGGCTGGGAGATAAAATAATATGCAAAGACAGTTCAGATGTTAAGGTATTCAGATACAGTGTTATTCAGGCAGAAAAATACTTAACCAATACAGACTGGCTCAACTGGCTAAAAAGTCAAAGTTAAGAGCATTGCACACACACACACAGAGAACATCAGCAAATCAATGCTGTATTTATTGACTTCTGCTGTTATTACTCTTGTTTGCTAATTCTACTATGATTTCTCTGTCTTCCTTTATCACACTATCTCTCCTCATAACTCTCCCTGAAGGTCTACTCTTTTATTGCTTCTTTCTAGCTGTCTGGTCATCACATTTCATTGCTTACTGGCCTCTGGAAAGCAGAAGGTCAGAGGAGAAGCACCCAGACAACACTTAGCCTGAGCCTCCTGACAGAAAACTGCATTTTGAGATTAAGCTCTATGTAAGATATCAAATCCAATTCCTTAATTTCAGCTTCACTTCCTAAAAGTGCTATATTTTCCTTAAATGTACAGTGTACATATTTTTTTTTTCTTTCTTTCCCCTTTCATAATTACTTTGGGAAACACTTGCAGTTCCAAGAACAAAGAACGTACATTTAATTTCCTTTCTCTAACACATAGTGTTCAGGAACAGATATGTTAAAGAAAATCCAATCAAATCAGAACTCCAATTTACATGCTTTTTCTCAGGGGAGAAGATTTTTCTCAGGGGAGAAGATAAGAAAGCAAAGCACTATGAGAGACATTGTCTGTTTTTAATGCAAAAGAGTATGTTCAGGGCACTAAACGAGATGGTACCTAGTGTGTTTTATTGTCTATATATACATAAATAAAACTCAGATAATTTAAAGCAGTACATTCTCCTGGGATACTGATATGGGATATACTATTATTCCCACTTTCCAGTTGGAGAAAATACAAACTAAAAGGGCACATATGGGAAGCTGTAATAAAGACAGGACTCGACTCACGTTGCCTGAGCAATACCATATTGATTTTTTTAGCTTTTGATTCTTTCTAACCAGTGACTAATCCTGCTTTTTCTGTGAGCAAAGTTATAGCCATTGACGGACAAATCAGTGGCTGATAATTGTTTCTTAATCTGCAAAATTAAAAAATTGATTGTTAAATAATAACATTTATTTAGAAGACTGCATACCCATTACTTTGGTGGTCTCTCATATGAACCCCTGAGCATAAGCAGTGTTAATCCTGAGGTTCTATCGCAGATAATCCCTTAAGAAGATTTCTGAATTGTGCTATTTAATTAACAGTGATGTCTAATATATTATTATTGTACTTCTTGTATTCTATTAAGACCTAAAAATCTCTAAGACAAAGACAGGCCCACATGGACAGTCAATGGCAAGAAGAAATACAGATCCTCAAAGCTTCTCAAAGCACATTTCTTTGGGTGTTAGTAGCTCTAAACTTTTTTTTTTACCAATCTGTTTTCACCTTTCTGCACTACTCAGATTCAACAGCTGTACAACCCCCTTGAAAATCCGTCATCCCAAAAGGTTAAATGGCTTGTTTTCAAGAGCCAAAAAGGAAAAAGGAAAAAGTACGTTGCTAGAAATTCACTATCATTAGGAACAAGGCAATTAAGAGAACATAAGTGACAGGAAAAACAGACATGCGGAACAGAGTGGAAAATGAGCAAAGGTTAGGTAGCTTCCTAAGATAGCCTGGAGATAAGGTTTTCCAAGCTCTGGGTGCATCAATGTGACCTTTCAGTCTGTGCTGAGCCTACCTTGTTCCGGTCCATGGCACTGATGCCTGCAGAAAGGAAGCAGCAGGTCCGAGCACTCTCCTTTTTACATCAGCTATTGCCACTGGATAATTAGGATTTGCTGTATCATTGGGGGAAAGGAAGATCAAGTCACCAAGGACTTGACACCTGTGGAGTTCTGTGACAAGGCAGAGATTTTTGGAGCGTGTGTGGTTCCTTGCAACACAGGTGAAATATAGATACCTGTGTGGAAGACAAGGTTTCAGACACTTTCTATCCCTCTTTTAGAGTTTTTTTCCCAAGATGCAGACTGTCAACACAGTAATTTTACATCCCCACTTTGCAAAGGGAAGCTAATGCTGTGTAGAGGTGCAAGACTCCTTACATCACCTCATCTCAGACTAGAGTCAATAGTGAAACCAGATCAGGTGAAATGTGCCCCGAAAGTCCTTTTCCTCTCTTGACCATAGAGCAAGACTGAGATGGTAGACTGAAATGTAGACATGTACCCTCTAGGTAGTGAAATGAATCCTGTCCTACATGTCTGAGTGTCATTGACCACAGTGGGGCATTCAGTACTACCACACTGCAAGTAATGGCGACTTGATTTTTCCCCTTAGCTAATCACTGATATTTCTGTTTTCCCTGGAAAGTCAGGATGAGTTAATGTCCATTAACCATCACAGAGCTGGGAAGAAGATAAGATGAAGAAGGAGCCAGCACCTAGGCAGGAGTCAATATTATGGGCAGAACTCAGTATAATAGCTAGTGCTAGGCTTGTGGCCCTCACAGTGCTTTTTAAAAGCACAACTGTCACTGTTTTTCCTAGATTGGAGCTCTCACTAGGACAGAAACATTCATACCACCTTCAGTATTTCCTATCTTCCAGAATAAAGTAGCCTTTATTTCATCTCAGTTCTTGCAATACAAAACTAAGAAGAAAAAGATGAATGTATGCAAACAAGCAAAAGCAAACTGTTCTCTGCTAGGTCCAGGTTAAATGGGTGAGGTCATGAATAGGTAGTACACCCATAGCCACACTCAGTGGAGGATTCAGGCACCTGAGAAGTTATTTAAGCAGAATTTACATATCTGAAACCAAAATATTTCAATAATAATCCAATACTATCTTACAGCTGGTGGCTCCATAGGCAACTCCCTTCTTTTTTCTTACTGATGTCCAGCAGCTGAGAGCTTGCGTCTCTGTGCATGTCCCAAAGTGGTCATGGGGACAGGAAGAGCTGAGTGACAAAGTGCCAAACTCTGACTGGGTTTCTCATCCAAAGTCAGTTGAGGAGCTAATCCAGCCTTTCTTCTTAGAACAGTCTGGTTCCCACTGACAGACTGAGGAACCAAACAGTTTCACTCTTCAGTTTCTTCTGAAATCTGGTCAGAATAAGTCATCCTATTGCACCTTGCCAATCAAAATCCTTGCCAAGGGAGTGGGGGTCGTCTTTGACTCCAAAATCCAGACTCCATATAATTGCTGGGATCAGTCAGTAAGAGGTAGAGTGGAAGAGTATTTGCCACCTTTCCTGTTCAAGCTGTGTTATGATGCAAGAAATAATTAGCTTGGGCCAGAAGAAAAAAGGGAACATGGCTTCATGAGCTGATTACTTGGCCACTCATGTCGGGAAGACCATGGGTTTGTCTTTTGCTCATTCCAGTTCAGCTTGAGTTAAATAGCCCAGGAAACACTGAAACACCAACATGCCCGGAGGAACCATCCTCAGGGATATAAGAAAAGTCACCAAGAACTTTTCTTACCTGTATTAGCAAATAAAGCCTTGCCAGACAGTATTCTTGAGCACTGAAGTTATGTTTTCCACACAGCTAAATTCTAAGAATGGTGCTTGGCGTGATTTTGGTTTGTATCCATGTTCTCCAACAAATCTGGTTGGTTTAGGGGTTAAAATGAGCCAGGGAACATCTCAGCACACAGCATCGACTTCAGCATGCTTTGGGGAGGAGAGAGAGTTCAATAGTATGGATAAGCCGGTTGGCTTTAGTGCCAGATGTTTTAATCTGTTAGCATAGGCATATACTTAGAGTTTGGAGAAAAAATTCCTCCTTCCACAGGTAATCCTTTCTGGGGCAAGACACATATTGATACAGCAAGGAGCTGGCTTTTCTGTTTCTGTTTGTCTGTCTGTCCGGAGATGTTTAAGGTAGGAGAGACCCACTTGTAGACTCACAGAGTACGACTGCATGTATCATGCTTTTACTGCAGTCTCTCTTAATTTCAGGATGTAGAAATGTGACGCATTCTGTACTTTAAGAGGCTTGGCGTTCCGTGCAGCTTCCTCAGCACATTCTGGTTCAAGAGAACTGTTCTTCTGAGCTGGCAGGTGCTGATGGATCCCTCTGCCTCCCCACAGCCTTTCCCGCTAATGTTTGTTTGTTTACCTGTTTACCTGAAATTTATCTTCACGAGCAGCATCACTCCTGAGATTTTATTAGTCACCATTAAATAACACAACAGGCAGGAGTTCATCTGGTAACATGTTAGACTGAGGGAAATCTTTATTCCTTGTGTATGTTCCTGGATATATGTCCCTTTTTGATGAACTGGAGTTGCACAAATTGTAAAAACAAACAAACAAATAAAACCATTGATATAAAATTTTCCAGTTGGTCCTTGGGGGACAAATAACCCTCTGTCAATGGCACAACACATGATGGTGTTCCCAGGAAAACATTTTGGCAATGTTTTCCCTATATCCTTCTGTGAGCCTGTTAGATTGTCCATTTATTTCCTGTATGTACAGAATGACTGACCTACATCAGGATGGATAATGCCTTTAACAACCTGATTTTCCTTTAAAGTCAGTCCTGCGCTGAGAAGGAGATTGGGTCAGAGGTCTCCTCCTACCCACCCTATGTCTACGTTTAGTGGACATACTACAGATACCTTCAGTTTCTGTTTGAGATCCAGATCCAAGCAGCATGTTTTAGCCTTGTGTTCAGTCACGACCTCCAATGCTTCTTTTGTTGTGTCTCTTCACTCCCTGGTTTTCAGCTTCAAAAGCACTGGGAATCGATTCCGAGTTTACATGGGAGGATGCTGCAGCTCCTCCACACATGCTATATCTCCCTTCCTTCCCCTTGTTGCAAGATTGACTTTTCTTGCTGCTGTCAGCTAAAGAACAACTGGGCAGATCTGTAGTGGGAACTTAATAGCTGTTTCCTTCCTATGGCACTTTATGAGAAAAAACTCACCTGAAGACAAATTCCATGTTTTGTCCATTTTAAAGGGAGGTGGCTATACCTGGGGTGATATGTCCGTCAATAATATCTTCATCTTTTTCCTTCTGTTTCTATCAATGGGGAATGGTGAACTTCCTTCTTTTTTTTTTTCCTATTTTTTAATGACTCATCCTCTGTAGGTGTGAAAAGGAGCATTATGCACTGCTGGCAAATATAATTTGTGACTCATGGAACCGTGGGCTCTATGCGTTTGGAGTGATAATTAAAAGGAGGGGGTTGGAGTTGCCTGGGGGCTAGGTAAGTATGAGGTTGGAATAAAGAGCCTTATCCTTCCATTCAGCAACTGACTGATAGGGAGAAACAAGGCT
Source organism: Phaethon lepturus (assembly GCF_000687285.1). Taxonomy (NCBI): domain Eukaryota; kingdom Metazoa; phylum Chordata; class Aves; order Phaethontiformes; family Phaethontidae; genus Phaethon; species Phaethon lepturus. The sequence goes on from NW_010528193.1 coordinate 6,024, forward strand.
GAATATGTAAGAAAGTTGGTTGAATTAAAGGTAAGCTTTGAACTTTTAAGCATTGCCTGCTTCTCACTGAGTTTGTTGCATTCTACCAGAATGCCCAATTACACGCACTAATTAACTCGGCAAGTCCAGAAATCACTAGAACTATAGAAAGAGAGTCTGAGGTAGGAGAAAGGCACCAGATTTCCAGGAAAACTCTTTCAGCCATTCTCCAGACCTGAAACCCAGCCAAAGGTTGGCTCAAATTCTCAGCAAGAAAAATCCCCAAACCAGTGGAGTGAATGTCAGTCAGTTTGCTCTAGGCACTGTGTGCTCAAGGTGCCTCACGAAACAGGATCCATATGTATGATTTGATCAGCTTGGCAATACAGGGGGGCTTTTCTCTTCTGCTGCTGCTCCTTTTTCTTGGCAAAATCATGACCTACTGAAATAATAGCAAATATTCACAGAGGCTGAGTTTCGGATTACACAGAGACTGCAGGGATGCCTCCAAGCCTCCTTGGCTCCTGTTAATTGTACTTTCCATGGAAGAAAGACAGAAATAAAGGAATGCATCTCAATCTCTTGCAGCTGAGTTCAATACTGCCCTTCACATTGTCCCCTTTTTTGCAAAGTCTGGTTTTCTGTTGTGTGTGATGGGGATTTTCACTAATTACCCACCCATGAGGAAACTACTTTTAGCAAGGGAAGCACGGCCCTGTTGTTTGGATGCTTACTTGGAATCTAGAAAATCTGGGATCTCTTCTTTGCTCTGGTACAGATGTCCTGTGTAATCCTAGACACTTCTACAGGTGAGAGTCACGCCACCTAATCTGAGGATTAGTTGGGATTATGTCTGCATTTGAGGCATGTCATCTTGGCTGTTTGTCTAGGCTTTCTCTGTAGATAGATCATGGAAAGGGTTAGACAATTCTAGGACGTGAGGATGAGAAGATGAGAGAAAATGGCCTCAAGTTGCACCTGGGGAGGTTTAGATTGGATATCAGGAAAAATTTCTTCATTGAAAGGGTGTTCAAGCATTGGAACAGGCTGCCCAGGGAAATAGTTGAGTCACCACCCCTGGAGGTATTTAAAAGCTATGTAGACATGGCATTTAGGGACATGGCTTAGTGGTAGACTTGGCAGTGTTAGGTTAATGGTTGGACTTGAGCATGTTAAAGGTCTTTTCCAACCTAAATGATTCTATGTTTCTATGATTCTTTCAGTATAAAACATAATCTATAAAATTAAGCATAATACAGTGTTAACTATTCCAGGGACAGTGACAATTTATATGTCCATCCACATATTTCATGAAGATACCAGTTTAAGCCCAGTAACCAATTGACCATGCTAGCATAACACCTTCTGAGATAAACACATCTGGTTTTGACTGTAATATTTATCTCCAGGTGACATGTTGATGCTACTGTATCTCTTCAGGTCCAAGATATTGTAAGAACTCAGATGCAGTGGAGGTACCACTCAACTCTTAACCTGCAATGAAAGTGAAGGTAGCCTACCATAATGAAAACAAGGGCATCCTACCACAAACTGTCTTCGCATTTCAGGAAAGGAGATGTCTCAGAGAGTTTGTAAATGTAATGCCTTCTGGACTGTTTGCCATTGAAGTTACATGGAAGTTGCTCTGATATAATCTGAGGTTCAGGGTTCATGGTTGAAAACTCTAAGTTAGGGAGAAAAATCTTTCCTGCTTTAGAGCACTCTGGAGAGTTAAAAGGACGTGAAGAAAGAACCTGAACCATCAGACTTCTTTGTCCAGTTTCAGCAGATCATCTAAATATTAGTTCTCATCCCTTCACCCCTGCGCATCGCTTGACAATGGGAACCAAAGCAGAAAACTTGTGGCTCAAAATCACAAACATTTCCCACCTCAATATTGAATATTGCCTGACCAGAAGAGAGTCTTTGCTACTGGAAGAAAAACTTACCTCTAAAGCATACTTTCATTTCAAACCAGAGAAGCTGAAAGTGTCTTTGATCTCCAGCTGGGCTGTATACTAGCCAGGGACTCTCTAGATACAGTGTAGTTTTGGGACTTTCAATCTTCTGTAAAAAAATCTTACATGTATTATGGAGTTTTGGGGTTTCTGGAATTGAAAGGATGTAGCCTTTTCTGGAATAACCATCTGTTATTACACTGTTGCCTTCACTCTTAGGGGGGGATTTGGTCTTGATAACTCATGTTCCCTTGTGGCTCTTTGTTCCTACTGTGTGTGAGAGAGCTCTTCTCTCACCTTGTATGGGGCAAACAATAAGTAGATCTATGGAAAGGAAGAATATAACACATCTGAATGAGAAGTTTCTTTTAATCAATATGAAAATTCCGGGCTCTTCAGTGATTCTGTATAAAAAGTAACAAAAACCACAACGATATTCAGCCCAAGCAGATGCCCTCTAAGTCAGTAAGTATTTCCCAATGAAGAGCAAATAATTCTTTGATCAGAGCACTTGGAAATTGCAGTCGCTCAGAAAAATGTTTCAGGTTCATTTTAGTGTTGCAGCGTACTGAAAAATGCATTAAAGCTTTGAATTAATGCTTGGCTGGGGCTTTGAAGCCAGCTTGAGATACTCAGCTCAGATACCATGATGACAAGTGTGGTTTAAAATACCTAGAAAGGGATGAGATGTGCAGGCAGAACCTTCTAATGTTACTTGAATTTGGCTCCTCATCACCTTTGCCATAAAAAGCTCAAGAAGAGAGAAAGGATTTTCTTTCTGCTCAATAAACTGTACTCCAGTAAAACTTTCAGATGCTGTTAAGGTTATTGCATCGCCACCCAGGATGAGAATGGTATGTGTTAGTACACCCACATCAAGGTATACAGTCCCTTTCACATGTGACATGCCTCCTGGCATGTGGCTGTGCACACATGTACACATAGGATTTAACACATATATTTTACATTAGAGCAGTTCTTCTTGCTACAAAACTGTTCAGCAAATTACAGTGTTGGTAAAAGTGAACTGCATGGGAAAGCTTTTGTAATTTTTTCTCTTTTTTGGGGAGAAGGGGAGGGCATCTCACCATCCAAGAGTAGTGATTTATTATGGATAAATAAATTTGTCTGCCTGAAATGCAGGCTTCTGTCCTTAAGCAAGTCAACCCATCTGGAGGTCCTGCTCCCTTTTTCACAAGGGAGTGCAGGGCAGGAAAATTCTTACAGAAAACTCTGTGAAAGACCTTTTGCTAAAGGCCAGAGAGAGACCCCAGGCACCATCACGCTACGGAGCACAAGTGCGCAGTAGGGATAGCAGAGGGATCAGACAGTTCTCAGCCAGCCTCAGGAGGGTGAGGGCACTGGGGGTAATAGACCCAGACCATGTTGGAAAATTAAACTTGCTTAAGGAGCATTCTTTGGGACACAGCCCAGTTGGCACATAGCAACATTGTTTCCTATTATTTAGCTCTTCTACTTTCCAAAATGATGTATTCTCATCAACACTGCTTGCTGGGTGGGATCTTTGTCCTGTACTAACTCCTGGCTTACGACTGAGAAGTACAGAGAAGAATAAGCTCTTGGCATGGGGTAAACCATGTCCTGTGGTGCATTAAACACAGTATAACCAGTCAGTCAGAAAAGGGATTATCCTGACTACTGTGTGCAGTTCTGGGCCTGGGAAGAACAGGCTTCCTAGAGAGGTATTCGATGCCCCAAGCCTGCCAGTGTTTAAGAGGCATTTAGACAATGCCATTAATAACATGTTTTAACTTTAACCTGAATTGGCCAGACAGTTGAACTAGATGATCACTGTAGGTCCCTTCCAACTGAAATATTCTATTCTACTCTACTCTACTCTACTCTACTCTACTCTACTCTATCCTATTCTATTGTATTCTGTTCTGTTCTGTTCTGTTCTGTTCTATCAGCATAATGTCATTGAAGCCAGTGCTTGGGATTCTTCACAGGACTGTTTAATTTACTGATAAAGATGTATGTCCAGTGTTTAATTGTTTTTTTGTTAGTGGGATTTGACCCCACATGAGCCATCCTGCAAGGTAGATCTGTATCCCGCTGAGCTGGAGGATACAGAGCAAGGAATAAGGGTTGTCTCTATTTTCCATGATCCTCCTGCTTCATTTTATCCCCCCTGCTCCAGGAGAGGGACCTCACAGTTCTCCCATCTGCTGGATCCAGAGGAAGTGTGAATGCATGTGGCAAATGAGAATATCTCTCTCTTTAAAAATCAGTGTCTTGAGAAATGAGGCCGACTAAAACCGTTGGAGAAAAGTGAAGCAAAACTGAAACATTTGCTTCTGTCTCTGTATTGAGGACTCAGCTTTAATGCAACAGCAAAAAGACCACTCTCCAACAGTAACTACAATTATATTTTCATTTGTCCTGACTTGGCTGTGACCTGCTGTTGCTTAATGTGAAGTTAGTGTGGTGAAAAATCAATAAAGTTGTATGAAAGTGGCTTTTGCCTGTTTTTATTTTTTTTCCAGGGAATTCATTAACTCCTAACACTGCTGCCTTCTGCCTGAAACACCTCTAATCCACCATCCCTACTGATAGCTTTTCTCATAATAACTGTGTCCTGTTCACTCTGTGGCTCTTTGATCAGCAGCTGTTTGGGCGGGGTCCTCTAATTCTTTGATCCTTTTCATTTCAAGCAATTTATTTAATGGTAATTCTTTTTGGCAGGCAGACTCTCTAGTCCAGCATCCTCTGTCTAAGCCAGTGATTTGGTGGAAGGAATACAGCTGAGAGATGAAACACCTTGTGATAAAGTTTTCTCTACATACCTGTATTTACAATCTGCATCATATCACAAACCCGAAGCCCCTTACAGGGTGATTAGATACTTTTTAAGCTCGTCTGCAATACTTCTGGCTGTCCTGGCAGACTCATTTAATGCTCAGATATGTTTTTGATTAAGCTCCTGGTGCCAGTCAAACCCGTTGCAGTGATTTCCACAGTGATTTTTGCTCCATCCATTAATGGAGAGAAGGACTATCATCCCGTCGGAAGCTGTGGGAAAAGGTGGCCTAGGAGGAAAAGGAGGTGAGAGATTTAAATCAAAAGGAGGCATGGGTGCTTTAGAGGAGGAGGGGAGGATATGCTGAGAAATTATCACTAAGCTCTTAGTTACCAAATTATTTATCTGTGCTTCATCTAATTATTGCTACCATGTAATAAGATGCCCATCATATACCAACAATAAACATATCTAAAAGTGGAAGACTCGAATTCTCAAAATAAATTTCCAAAGGAGAATCTTCCTCAGAAACCCTGTTTTGTACAATTGTATTTTAATACCTATTTCTGTTTTAATTTTTACAACACTTGTTTTTAAACATTGACTTTTCCCACAAAACGAAATTTTGATGCTTCAACCAAATCTAATAATACCACTTGCATTACTCTGAGTGGGGGTATGAGAATAGACATTCTAATAAACAAAAGGTACTGTGTCATTCCAGCAACCGGGGCCAGAAAAATGTTTCAAACAAACAGGCTTTTATAACAGCATGATATTGCTGAATTTAGCTCTTCTCATGCTCCAAAAGCACAGAGGCCCAAATTCAACCCACCTGGTTTTAAGCACTGAAATGAAATACCTACATTATGGGGCTGTTCAGCTTCCATCAATGGATGATGAGTGCCTTCCAGGGACAATTCAGCTCATCGGTGGCCTGACTTGCCATCTGGAGGTCCCTGTTTCTCATTACTGATTTCAGCAGGGCTAGCGGAAATGCTG
>NW_010528193.1:11754-37423 GCF_000687285.1 Phaethon lepturus
GCTGATGGTAAGAGCATACATATGGACAGGATGGGTGTAAACTGGTTAAAAACACCACTTGGACATGAATCAACTGCTCTCTAACTTACAAATAACAGTACAGCCATGTGTTGATAGCCACATAGACTTCTTAGGGGCTGAAGTTGGTCTTGGTAATAGTTTGCATTGGTTTCCTAGCAGATGGGTCATTAACATGATTGATACTGATATCACATCATCAGAGCTAACTTAGCTGGGCTATTAAAACTAATTGTTGGTCAGGATGAGCCAGAAACAATTAGCAAGAGACACTGATTGTGTCAGAAGGGATTTATCCTTCTATCAGCTCAAAAGACATCATGGCTTTCAACTCTTCTGGCACCTTGGTTGAGTGGCAGCCAAACTCAAGGCTGGGCAAAGAACTTAGAGGTAATTCAGCCTAGTAATAAAGTCAGATGAACAAGCTGGTTAAATCTGTCTATATTTATTTAGTTATTTTTCTCCTTCACTAGATGGGGCTGTGGAAAGCTTAAGAAACCACTGTTAAACAGAGGTGTGAGATGCAGAAGGGATTGTTTAGGAATATTCAGGTAATGTCTCAGAAGAGTGACACGTCCATACTGCCTCCTCAAAGTGTTTTCTGATGACCTTGTGGATAGGAACTGGGGCGGGGGGGAAGGCAATTTGTTATTCCAGAAAAGTAAAGTGCTACCAGCAAAAGGGGATTTACTGGAGGGACTTTTCCAAACCAGTGGCTGGTCTGACACTGCATTGCAAATTTTGCTGATAGGATGACAATTTTTATTTTTAACTGAATGCAATATTGGAGCCCTGACAAATTGCAGGTATTACAGGATCGCATTATACTTTTCCCCAGCACATTACATATTTAGACCTGAGGCAGCTGTTAAATTCAGTCTGGGGCTATTACATTTTGCCAATATTTGAATTTTGCTGCACTTCACAGTAAAGCCAGGAAGAATTGCTAGTTTGACCTCTGGAGCACATTCATCTGCCATTAAAGGTAGATGGTCTTTCATACACGAAAGATGTCCCATGAGGGTACATGAGAACCTAGAAAAAACATTGGTGCACTACATCTGGTGTCCTGCTGGCAATGGCCACCATGCCTCCAAATCCCTTTTTAAATAAATAAGCTTCCTCTATGACATAAATAATTTGCCTCCATTTCTCCAAATGGAAGGATCTCCTAATCAGCTGCAACCTCCTTCTAATTTCTGTCTTGCATTTATGCATAGCTAATTTAGGTCTATTTGTTCTTTTGCCAGTGATGTCCTTTAGTTCAAATAGTTCTTATTCCTTGGCATTTCCCTCCCAAGTGTATTTATAGACGGCAGTCAATTCATGCCCAGCCATTGCTTTGTCCAGCTGCATGAACTTATAGTCATAAGGTCAGAGAGGTTCTCCTTCCGCTGAAAACCCTCGTAGTCTTTGTTGCACAAAATCGTTTGTTCTTTGTGAACACAAGTGATGGGAGCTGCACATGACGTTCCACATATAAAGTTTTATTTGAGACTTGAATAATCTAATTCATTATTTATCTCCTTCCAAAATATCAGTGACTGCTTCCCAGAGCTGCATTGGTCACATTAGCATGGTTAACCGTGAATAACTAGAGTGGAGGCATCTATCTTGGCAGAAGTTACTTTAGACTCCCTTGACTCAACAAAAAGTGAGTCAATAAAGCCAGTGCTGTTTAAGGTGCTATTTATTCTTCTCACCTAGAAGACGACACCAGCATTTGGTTAGATGATTCATGTCATTGACTCTGTGATTACAGAAAGTCAATCTTTATTGACTAAAAAGGAATTTTGGGGTGATTAGCCTGTGATTGTGTTGCAGACAGTGAATATTAAATGAGAGAGATCTCACCCCACTGAGTTTGATTAACATCCTCAGAAGTTTCTTCTCTGTCATTTCCAGCTGACTAACTCCCTCCTTACAGCACAGGTTTTTGCTACCGGTCCTTGCAGATCATGTGGTTCGTTTCATCTCATTTTGAATACTTTTATCCTCAAGGTCATTTGTTTCTCTCTTTGTGATAGCTTGATCCTTCTTCCTAGGGAAAATGCCTTCTAAATTTCTGTATTGAACTCAAGACTCTTCAGCTTTTTGCATCATCAAGATTAATGAAAAAAATAGGTAAATTCAATCCTGGGACTGTTCTTTAGGTGAATTAGCTGATAATCCTTTTCCAGACTGATGTTCCGCTGACAGTCCTATTTTTCTTTCATTCTTCCTTTCCCTCCCTCCCTTTTCCACTACTTCTATTAGTCTCGATCTCCTAGGAAAGTACAGGTAAGAGCAGCAAAGTAAATTTCCCTTTCTTGGTGGCAATACTTGTTTATGCCATCTTAAATTTTTCGGGGAGCTACACTGAAAAACGCAGAGTTTACACTGCAGTTGTGACATTCCAGATCAGGTTTTACTCTCTGTGTCTCTGATCCTTTTCATCCTCCTTTTTTTATTCACTTCCTCACCGTCACAGTGAAGTCCAGAGGGAACAACGCAATGTTCTGGCATGGAGCACTTTGACCTGCAACGGGCTGAAGAACAGACTAAATGAGAATGATCACAGCATAACAGATTATCTGAGGCTGGAAGGGAGATCTAGAGGTCCACTCCAACAACCTGCTCAAAGCGTGGCTGATCTCGAAGGTAGTTTCAGCTTCGAAGTCAGATTAGTTTGCTCAGGTGTCCAATCAACACACAAACATTTTGCAAACATGGAGATCTCATGTCCTCTCTGGGCATCTTCTTCATTGTTTTCACAACCTTGTGTTGATTTTTGTCCACACAATATCTAATAAGAATTTTCTTTTTTGGCACTTCTGTCTGTCCCTTCTCTTTGCACCACCAAGCAGTTAGCTGTAGTCGGTGAGCGATGTTTTCTTCTAAGCTCAGCACATATTAATACATTTTTTTGTACTGGTCTGGAATGGTAAAGGCAGATGCTTTTGGAGGAAGGGCTTTTATAGCGGGGTGAGCCAAGCACCTAGAATGAACGTTATTCCTTAGCTTCTTGGTCTGGATAAACGGCTTCATGTTAATGTCGATGCCCTGACGCTGCTTAAGTGCTTCACTTCACTGCTTTTAGATCCGGAGCACTGGATTTCCCGGCTCCAGCTGGGCCAACCCAAAGCTGTCGGCAGCCAGGAGGAGGCTGCGCTGTGGCCAGCAAATGGACATGTTTGCTCACACCCTTCATTTTAAGGAAAGATATAATAAGGATGTTTTAAAAGGGGGTTAGTTCTGGGAGACAGACAGCTCAGAGAAAGAAGATTCTGGAAAGGTTGTGAGTTAGAACAGAAGGCTTTTTTTAAAGTATGTAATTTAATAAGAATTCTCTTTTTATCAATATTTTCCCTTTTAAAAGTCCTGCTTTAAAATACATGCATTTTTTTCTTCCTTCTGCTCTGTTTTCCTTTCTTTTTTTCCATTTTTTTCTTCATTTTGTTCCCAGCTAAAAGAATGCAAACAGAAAATAAAGAGGAGAAAGCAGAAAAGTTATTCTGAAAACCTTTTTTTAACTGAAGTTGAGAAAAGGGAACTGTTTGACTTTTCCTTTGCAAAAAAACCCAAACAAGAATAGCTTTGGGACTTGCTCATGAAAACAATTTTCATCAGCAGAGTCAATGTGGCTCTTTGAAAGAGAGACATCTCCTCTTATTTCCAGCTGTACCCCCTTCCTGAAGTTTTCAATATATGTTCTTTAATGGCACTGTTTTGTTCTTGTGCTCTCTTGATTTTTTTTGAGATTACTTTATTTTTCCAGTTCAAGGCCAAATTCCAAACAAGGCAACTAGGAAAGAATTGAAAAAGGAGAGGAGATGTTTCAGAGGGAATAAGCACAGGCTTCCATCTAATACATGGAATATATTTATTCTTTTATTGTTTTGTTTATTTCTCTGTTATTCTTTTTAATTAGAATACCAATTGATTTTCCATTGTCAAGAATAACTAGATTCCAATCAGCAGAGTCTGGAATATTAAATAAATTTAATTTTTTTATATGGAACCCATAACAATGTTAATATTAAAATGTCATCTGTCTCACTGAGATATATAATGAGCATGAAATGAACATTTTTTTTATCCCCCTCCTTTTGCAGATCCAATTTAAATTACAAATGTTCTTGATAAAAATTGCACAGACTAATTCGGATATCACAGACAATTATTTCCCGTTTGGTGAGGAAAAAAAATACTCCAAAAGACAAAAAAATTTGGAGAGGACTTTCAAACTGAGCATGATGGGTCTGAAGCATTCCTCACCCACATGGGTCCATCAAGGGGGACAGTTTAAAAAAGCTAAATACTCCTCTCTGAAATGGCTTTTCTCTCTGGGGAGTAAATCCAGATTGGCTCATCTTTATCAATTTCTCCTCTGAATAGGTATATTCTAGAACAAGACAGCCTTGTTTCAAGGAAGCTTAAATCCATTTCAGAGACTCATTTGTCATATGACTTGTTTACTATGGAACAATAGCATCCACAAAGTGTGGTAATTAAGGATGTTTTTTCTGTTTTAAATTAACATCCTGACTCTATCTAAATGAACTTTGATGTGCAGACTCTGTACACTGTGAATGGACTTTGCTGTGTGTTTCCTGATGTAAAGGGATGCATTTCATACCAGCTTGATGAGTTTTCAAAAACCCATAGCAACAGGGTCACCTGAGGTCTGCTACACTGAAAATGGTATTGTCACTATACAGAAATAAAGTAGTAGTACTTTTCATGTGGATATGGTTATACCTCTTATAACCATACAGACAATGCCTGAAAAGCAGGGAGAAAATCAGAACTAGTGGCTAATAAACCAGTCTGAATGCTTTCCTAGAGTCTCTCTGCAGTGTGCATTTTGCATTAAAGAATGCCCAACTGTAGTAATTATACCTATAATTAAAGTAGGTCTTCGATGCTCATTTCTTCATGGCAGGGTCTATCTTTTTATTAGCTGATCATATAAACTCATTTATATATGCTTATTATGTAGCACCCAGAACAATAAGGCCACTGATTCACAGCTAGCTACTCCAATAAATAAAATCTATTAAGAGACTTTAGGGTTGTAGTACCAGATCATCCAATGGATGTAACAATTAACAGAAAATTGGGAGAGGTGGGATAATTTTATGCTGCTTTCTGTCTTTAGTGTGTTCCTCCTCCCTTGTAGACTTCAGTTTACTTCTAGAGGGAGACTAGATATCTGGCTCAGGGTCAGCTAAGGTGGGATTCATCTCTTCTAACTGCAGTTGTTGATAGAGTGTGGGTTTCTGTCTCAGACATTTTTCTAGTAGCAGGGAGTGATTTTGGAAAGCTAATGGAGATCAGGACATGTCTCAGCCAGTTGACAGCAGACACACATCTAAAATATCATCAGCTCTCTGGTCAGCAGCTGGTGTGGCTCCAGTCTGGTGTTGAGAGACCAGACTGGACAGAAGCTCTTCAGAGCAAATCAAGTATGTGTATTTACCATTCCCATTTTATTTCCCATGACACATAGGCCAGTACAGGTATCTGTGGTTTGGACACAGAAAAGAACAGGAATAACCATAAAGATTTAATCCTTTACTGATCCAAGGGCGTCACCAATTCTCTTTTATGCCAGTGTCCCAGCCATTGGGGAGCAGAACTGATAGCACTGGAAAAAAGGGAGCAGAAAACATCAAGATCTGACCAGGCACAGAGGTAAGGTTGATAGATATCTTTTGAAAGCATCTGCCAGGTAGAGACAGGTCAGTCTCGTCATTCATTGAGTGGGCTGCTGCCTTTAACCCATGCTACTGTGTCATTATGTCTTCTTGTTGGAGGATGATGTCTTTGTGTATTTGAAGTTCTTATTTAACCAGCCTGCATCTCTCTGGTTTTCAAAGGAAAGCAATTATCTTCTTCTCCACAGAAAATGTATTTGGAGTTGTCTTCCACTGTAGATCAAGAAATGGGAAATCCTCTCTGCAACTGTTCTTCTGTAAGATAATGTAAACTCTGTCAATCCAGTCCCAAATAATTATTTATAATGGACTTCTGAAGAGGTAAATTCTTGGCCCTTCGCTATCAAACATTTTCCCCCAGTTAGTTACCAGGAGTAAAATATAACTATAAAATTTTCTAGATGTCACTAAGCTTGGAGTGGACTAAGGGGACTTGAGGACTAAGTAAGAAGGATGGGATGGTCAGTATGGTGACACATTGATCATTTGGTAAACTATGTTCAGACAAATAGTGTATATTTCAATGAGGTCAAAATTCTACATATATATATGAGCAAATAAGGTAGATCGGTCATCCTTCAGGGGCTGACTCCATCCTACAAATTAACATATAGATTGGATTGATTCTTTACAGGGCTTATATAAAGCCATAACTCTGAGAAAGACTCATGGCAGATAATCAGCCAAATATGAGCTCCTACTTCAATACAGGAGCCAAAAAGGGCTCATGTGGTTCCTTGAGGCATAAACAAGGATCCTCAGTTTGTCTGAGGTTGTGTTAATTCTGCGTTTGTCACTGGTGAGATTATGGCCTGGGTTACATTGGAAAGAAGTTGATAAAGTGGAGAGGGTACAGAGAAAGGCTATGGGAATCATTAAAGGATTGGATTTGGCTTGAAAGGAAAGGAGCAGACTCTACTTATCAGAGAGAAGGTCAAGAAATTGTTTGATCACAGTCTGTAAAAATTTACATCAGGACCAGATTATTTAGCATAATCAACAAAGGTATGACAGCATCTATCTGGAAACTGAAGCTAGATAAATTCAAAGGAGAAATCTGATTCAAGTTTCTTCTTAATATTAAATATAATCAATGGATAGAACTTTTTTAAGGTTTACTGAGCATAATTTATCATTGCCAATTTCTAAATCAGGATGGGAATCATCTTAGAACTGTGTGAAATAACAAACAAGTGTGGACTCTAGTAAATCTTCTGGATATGAGACTGGCAGCAAAATATATGCACTGGAACACAATGAACTTTGACTACTCTTGTGGAGAGCTTATTCTATGTCCTGGAAACGTAGGAGTGGATGCATAAATTTTTCACACTTGTCCTCTCCAGAATAAAACAAGATAGAGGATTTTATCTGCTGGATCCAACAATAGCTAGATGAGCTGGAGAACATTATTAGAAAGGCAAAACAATATTAAAGGTAGAGTGTCCTGCAGTGAAGAACAGTCTATGGCTTCTGATAGACTCTTGCCGTGTCTAGTTATATAAACTGTTGAAATGATTCTTTCTCCTCCAGCGTGAATAGGCTTTTACAACTTCCTGCCTTCAGATCTTGATAGTAAGTGTCCAATCAAGATCCATTTAAAATCATGCCCTGTCTCCACTACTAGCAAAGAGTAGAGTTTTGAAGAAAAGTCCAAGGCATCTCTAATACTGACCAGTCACTAAATATCTCAAAGTTCTTTATTCACACGTGAAGGAGATAGATGGAAGGCAGGTGCCATGCGTCATTGCAAAATGATCGGTACAAACTCCTAGCTGTTGCTAATGGTTTTGATGTACTACTCCAATGTAAAGATGGTTATGGGTATTCACCATCTGGTTTGTGCTGATACGTGTGTTTATCTAAGAGGACATGCAAGAGTGTTGGAGGCAGTCTTAAAGGATGTGAGCTGTGGCACAGTTAATTCTGTTCAGAGTGCCGAAAGGAAACCTGCGACACCAAAGGCAACGGTCTGGATCCTGAAGTGGCAGGTCTGTCCACTGTTAAAGCCCATATTTATTGAAAATAAAAATTACTTGTATCCTTGCAATGCATGACCTTATATATCTTCTACAGTCAGACTTTTGTTCTTTAACTCTTCCCAATAAGTTTCCAGACATCTTCCATGTAATGTCCAAATAATTTCTTCTTAAATCTCTAATTAAATCAAGATTTCTTCTTGGGTTTTTTTGTTGGTTTTTTTTTTTTTTTTCCCCTGTTCAGTTTCAGGTTGAAAAAAATAGCTAAAGCATCTCCACATTTTCAAGCACGGTTCGCTTGTGCACTGGCAGCCAAGAGGGGAAACCGCATCTTGGGGTTCATTAAACACATTATAACAAGTTGGTCAAAGGGTGTGATTATCCTGCTGTATTTAGTGTTGGTGCAGCCTCATCTTGAATAGTGTGCAGTACTGAGCCCCACCATTTAAGAAGGATGTGAAGGTCCTTGAATACATCCAGAGGAGGGCAGCAAAGCTGGTGGAAAGGCTGGAAGGCATGTCCTGTGAGGAGCGGCTGAGGACATTGGGTGAATCTAGCTTGGAGAGGAGGTTGAGGGGCGACCTCATTGCTCTCTACAGCTTCCTGAGGTGGGGAAGTGGAAAGGGAGGTGCTGCTCTTTTCTCCCTGGGATCCAGTGACAGGATTTATGGGAATGGTTCAAAGCTGCGCCAGGGGAGGTTTAGGTTGGACATTGGGAGGCATCTCTTTGTCTCTTTACCAAGAGGGTGGTCAATCACTGGAACAGGCTTCCTAGAGAGGTGTTCGATGCCCCAAGTCTGTCAGTGTTTAAGAGGCATTTGGACAATGCTCTTAATAACATGCTTTAACTTTCAGTCAGCCCTGAGTTGGCCAGGCAGTTGTATTAGATGATCACTGTAGGTCCCTTCCAAATGAAACAGTGTATTGTATTGTATTGTATTGTATTGTATTGTATTCTATTCCATTCCATTCTATTCTATTCTATTCTATTCTATTCTATTCTATTCTATTCTATTCTATTCTATTCTATTCTATTCTATTCTATCCCTCAAATGTCAGTTGGAGGACATTTTATCCAAGGAAAGAGGAAAGAGAGAAAGAATTGGAAATCATTCTGCAGGCCTCTTGCCAAGGACCTCCCAACCCTGCCATATTTGGCAGCTCAGAAGGAAAAACGTGCCATCACTTCTGTTATTTTAAAGTGATACAGTAGAGTGGAAAGTGATTCAAAATGCTGAAGTGCCTCCAGCAGCATTAGAAATGCTCTATAAATAGCGTGATCAGTCAACACATTGCCAGCATGATAGCCACTGGTACAGTGAGCCAATTAAAAATACATATATTCAAATGAAGTCAGAAATTAAAATAGAAAATTTAAAAGGATGAGGGCCCAACTAGAAGGACAAAAAAAAATAGTCAAAAAGTTACTGTGAGCGGTAGAACTGGTCAAGCTGAGATGCCTTTGCTGATTTCTCTTGTGGACTTTCTGCTCAGTAATAAAGACTGTGCTTTATAGTCTTTGCTTCTGTGGGGATCAAAATTTGGGTCTCCCTTTTCTATTGTAAAATGTCCGGTGACCTGTATGTTTAAGATCTCTGGTGTTGTCAAATTTGCTTGAAACTGCCCACTTGGTTACAAGGGATTTTAGGAAGTGATAGACTAACATAAGGCTCAGATAATTAGGAAAAAATCTCACTTCCTTAGGAAGCTGGTCTGGAGACACATTTTTAAAAAGTGTGAAGGAAAAACCCTTCTTGCTCAAATTAAAAATTATTTCAAATTCCTATCAGGCCTTCATTTTGTCCGATGATTTTTTTGTGTAACTGGGTAAAACAAAGTAAGAAGCACAAAAGACCAGATGTGATTCAGCTTTTGGGTATAATCCTTAATGCAAGAGAATACAGAGAGCAAAAGGATGCTGAGGGACTGCTTCCCACGTAAGGATTTCTGGAAGGACCTCTTTTTAACACTGCTCCTAGCACCAGGAGTCCCATTCCAGTGCTGGTGTCCCCATGTTCTCCTGCAGGTCTGCTAATGAAGCTATTCTTATGTCTTAACAAGAATAGCATTAGACCAAACGGCGGTTAGTCCATGAAATATAATAGCAAATAACGGCACACAGAGGCTGCACTTCAACTGTGAGCACAAAAGTTGGTGCTGACTCTCAGGTAATGAATACTTCTGCACCTAACAACAAAGGAGATGTAGCATTGTCCTAGTCCATCTCTGGAGATCCAGATCTTGGAGCCTACTCAATATCACATGCTATGTTAGTGCTGGGAAGAAAGCCCAGGTGGCTTGGCTGCTGGCCTGGTCCACTAGCCATTATGTTACTGGAGCAAATCTTTCCAGACCTAAGCTTACCCACTGCTTTTTGCATGGTCCATGCCACAGCCCTCTGGCACATGGAGAAGTCCCATCTACAGCTCCTTTCTTCGTCCAAGGACCCATATGGAGCTGCAACATCAACATTTCCAGCAACTCAATGAGGCCAGTAGCTCAAAATTCATCATCAGTAAAGGGGTAAGAAACGAAGGTAATGGGGAAACAGATCCTCTGGGTAAAGGATCTCCTCCCTTCTCAGGGAAATAAAACAGAAACCTCAGTCTGAAGCTAGCATGGGTCAGCTCAGCCAGCAGACCTCAGCCCCAGGAGCAGTGTGGTCTCCATATATTGACCCTGGTGTAGGGACCACCATGGACGGAAATGCTATCAGTGCCTGTGTTAAAGACTCCCTGACAATGAGATAGTCCAGTGTGGATGGATGTGGACAAGAAAATGCAACTTCACATTGCAATAATTTTGTTATTTTTCAGTTACCCTCTCATTCTGGGAAGTGATAACAGACTCACTGACCAACAAAGGATTTCCACTCCAGGTTGATGGCAGGTGTCTGCAGCATGGGAGGAATATGGAGCATCATGAACAGCCTGGTTGAGCTGTTCACCTTTATGTACTTGAGAGAAGAGGTGCCTAATCCATGTGACTCTTGTGGCACTCCTCCATGATGGAGGGCATCGTAAGTATTGCTCTTCTGCAGGACCATTGCTAGCCATCAGTGGACATCATCTTCCTTTTACTTTAACAGGCTGAACTGTAACTGGTATAAAGAGAACCTAAACAGGCTGATAATGGAGGTGGCCCTTCCCGTTGCCAGGGATGAACTGACACAGTGAAAAACTTGTCATTGAAGGGCTCACAGTTCAGATAGATAGAAGAAGGAGTAGTGGAGAAGATAAACCATGGAGGAGATATGGAGGAAAAAAGAGTTTGTATGTAGTTATTGAGAACATTAAACCCAGGGGTGGGAATAAAATGCTGGTCTTCTGACTGCCAGGACAATGTTTCACCAGCTAGATCACTCTATTTTAAGCAGTAGGTGTTCGAGGAGCATGTGGCTCTCTGGGTGTCCTGTCCATTGACTGTAACTCTTTCTAGCACAGTGACATGCTCAGAGAGGATCTCCAAGAGCCAGTTTTTTCCTCCAGACCTGGGAATAACAGACCCAGCATGCCAGGAAAAGGCACATCAGGAGGCAGGGATAAAGGGAATGATGGGCTGTCACACAGGGTCTCAACATCTCCTGCTCAGGCACTGGCAATGCACTGGTATGACTGGTGACCTGGAACCAGTTCAATAGTCAGACATGGCATGGATGGAGAAAGGTCAGGATGAAACTTATGGGCTACAAACTTCTAGGAAGTTCTCTGACCTACCTGACCCTTGTGCAGATGGGTCCCAGAGCTGCTTTTTTTTACTGATGATTCCTCTGCTCACGTTCTTCAGTCTTCTTTCTCGTCTTCATCCCAGTTCTCCTATGTCACATAATTTATGTGTAATTTCATTTATCTCTCCCACCCATAAAAAAGCATAAAATCAGGGATACGTCAGATAAAGGCCTATCTAGACACTATCCTGTCTCTGAGTGACCAGATTCTAAGCACGGGAAGGGCATAAGTTAGAGAGTGAGCACATAAGGACTTTTTTTCCTCTAATGTCCCACTGTTCAGTCATTTTTGTCCCTGAGACATCCAGAGACAGAGATGTTCTCTGTGTCCTAGCAGTCTATGATGAATTTATCTTCCAGGAGCTACTCATTTATTCCATGAACTTAGCTAAGCTTTTAGCATTCATCATATCCTAGGACAGCTTAACTACACTTTGAATGAAGAACCACCTGCTTTTGTTTCTTCTGATTCTTTCTCCTGATGACCTCTCATCATCACACTAGAGGAAACAGAACAATTAACACTTACTCATTGCCTCCAAGTCACTCCATCAAACACAGTAACTTCCAAGTTGGTAGATCATTTGTTTAGTGAATGCTGCAGATCTGGCAAGTGCATTAGAGCTTTCTGTGTGAAACCTTTTCCTATGGCTGTCAGAAACCCCTGCTGTCAAGACTTGGTAGTGTGTAGAGATACAGCAGAAACTTGCAAGGAAAAATGGAGTTTGGGGAAACACAATCCAGACTGCCATTAAAAAGTAATATATCTGTGCTTAAATTATATGATGGTGACAATCAAGTGCCTATTTACCTGCCGGAATATGTTTTTTGTGTCTCTGATGTAACGGATTGGCATTTGGAACGCTCTAGCTGTTAAAAAATAACATACCTGTCAGCAGCTCTGAGTCAACCTCATGAAGCTGATTTAATAGCTTACCAGGAAAACACACAAACTCAGCTTAAAACCTCAAGAAAGTAAATCATGGAGATGCTGGCAAGTAGTAAGGGACACAGGGCATGTTAAAGACCTGTAGCCCTATAGGGACATTCCTGGGTTCTAGTGTGAACAGAAACCATGAGTTAATATGATAGCACAGCCCATAGAGCTGTAAGTAGCCCACCACCCCACCTGGGGGTTAGTCATAAAAAATTGACCTCTCTTTAGACACGGATGTATTGCTACTGCTTTCTACCTTTGTTTTAAACTTCATCACTGGAAGTATTCAAAAAACATGTAGGCATGGTACTTCAGGACATGGTTTAGTGGGCATGTTGGTGTTGGGTTGGTGGTTGGGCTTGATGATCTTAAGGGTCTTTTCCAACCTTAATGATTCTGTGATTCTGTTGTTCAGAGTGCCAGAGCACTCAAACATTTGAAGGCTTGGATTTTGGTGGCTTTGCAGCCTGAAAAAAAATTTAAATATCCTTTTTTTGAATGTGGAGGAGAGATGTTGTCTCTCTTATTGTCCCAGGGCAAGAGTTGTAGGGTCAAGTGGAGGGTGTAGATCTTTGTGGATTGATTCGCAGGAGGTCAGAGAGGTATCTTGGGTCCTGTCCCTGTTCCCAGGCTTGTTATTGCCACCCGTCAGATCTCAGGCATGCAAACTTTCCCGTGAAGGGGTGAATCCTTCAGCGGGCTTCGAAGCAGAAGGCTTTAACGGCAAGGTGTCTTGGGCTGCCCGTGAGTCATTGACAAAAGGTGGGTGCAGAATGTGCCGCTTATTGATGGGATGAACACACCCGTCTCTAGCAGGACATAGTCGGATGATTGCTTTCCAAACGAGGCTGGCTATAAAAGCACAGCTGCCTCCCCCAGCCAGGACAGAGCGACTGCGCCTTGTCAGAACCAGCACTAAGGAGATGCAGCAGGACTTCATCAGCTGTGCTGATTTACCCGCTTGCCTGGAGGGCTTGGAGCGAAGGGCTGAAGCAAAATCGATATCCTGAATGAATGAGCATGACTGATTTGGGCAAGCATTGAGTTGAGGGGGGTGGCTTCCTCCTCCAGGACAACCATTTGGGTTGCTAAACTGCAATTACAGGTTTTGGCCAAATGAACATTGTGCTGTCAGAAATCACCAGCCCAGAGTCCTGGCACCAAAACAGCCTTCGAGCCTTTCCTATTGCTAACTGGAAAATGATCATTTGCAAAAACACATGTTCCTTGTGTGTGCACATAAACACAAACAAACGTGTTTTGCTTCAAATATTTCATCATCAAAATCACTTTGTTTTAAAACTCTCCCTCGTGAAGTTCCCTGTGTCCTAGCACCTGCACAGATCACTTAATGACCACTTGCAGTCTTCTGTCTTTCTGAATAATGTTTTTTTTCAGGCCTTCCAGATGATTGCACTGACTGACAGGTCTGTGTTTTTGCCACTCCTGTGTATCCCAGCTTCTTACAGGGTAGCTGAAACACACAGAAAGAAAAAGCAACAAAGGAGTTTGAAAGAACAGCCAAGACAAGAAGCAGGTAAGAAAATTATTCCCCCATTCTGTATCCTACAAAAATGGAGCTAATTTGCAGCCCTTCACCATCATTACTTTAAAGTCTTCCTGCTCTGCTATTGATCCTGTCAATCTGACGTCTTCAGCAGAAGAGTCCCAGTCAATTTTTTTTGCCTGATAATTCTCTCTCACATGTGGGACAGTAATAACCAGCTGCAGAAATTTGCTGGTGTGCCTGTCCTGATGTCCTGCATGTAACCTGTCCTTGTGGTAATGACCGCTCCCTTTCCGGGCCATGGGGGTGTGCCAACACCCAAACGCAGCACAACACCCCACATGGCACACGTGTGTGGGCATTACTCAGTGAACCAAACCATGAGATCCTTGACAGTGGGGATGAAGAACATGAAGAGTCATAGAATCACAGAACAGTTTGGGTTGGGAGGGATGTTAAAGATCACCTAGTTCCAACCCCCCTGCCATAGGCAGGGACACCTTCCACTAGACCAGGTTGCTCAAAGCCCCATCCACCCTGGCCTTGAACACTTCCAGGGCTGAGGCATCCACAACTTCTCTGGGCAATGTGTTCCACTGTCTCACCACCCTCATAGTGAAGAATTTCTTCCTCATATCTAATTTAAATCTACCTCTTTCAGTTTAAAGCCACTACCCCTTGTCCTATCACTACAGGCCCTTGTAGAAAGTCCCTCTCCAGCTTTCTTGCAAGCCCCCTTCAGATACTGGAAGGCTGCTATAAGGTCTTCCTGGAACCTTTTCTTCTCCAGGCTGAATAACCCCAGCTCTTTTAGCCTGTCTTCATAGGAGAGGTGCTCCAGCCCTCTGATCATCTTTGTGGTCCTCCTCTGGACTCGCTCCAACAGCTCCATGTTCTTTTTATGTTGGGGGCCCCAGAGCTGAACACAGTACTTCAGGTGGGGTCTCATGGGAAGACTGTGGTTTAGCCACCAAGACCATAGTTGCACATAGGGACAGAAGGAAGAGGAGGTATATAAGTGTCACGGCAGGAGGTGTGCGAAATATAGAGAATTCATGGGGGAAAACAAATTAATTAAGATAGAAAAAAGGCTGGTTTTAGGAACAGGAAACTAGTTTGCCTTAAGAGGACTTGTTTATTGCTTTTATATGGAAAACTCTGAGATACAGTGTATTCATTGTGGGAGGGCAGAATTCAAAGACAGGAGGTGAACACCATTCTCCTGGCATTGAATGTGTGGACTAGCGATTCACTACAATTTTTATGATGCCAGGCACCATGACAGGGCTGCACACACCCCAGCTGGATGTCATCCCAGAGTCTGTACTGGGAAATTTCCAAGCAAATATCAGGTCACTGTCACCACACTCCAGACCTGCTCACCTCACCAGCAGAAGGCACTCCAGCTCTGCATACAACATCTGAAATCTACATAGCACCATGCAAACACTTTGTTATGATGCCTCAGGCTCATCTCTAGATAAATTCAACCCATATCTACCTATTGAAGCAAAGCTAAATGACCACAAGGCTGGAGGGGGCACAGAGAAAATATGTCTAGAGTGAGACCTTGAAGAGGGTTACAAAAGGCAGAAAGTAAGTACCTGTTTCTGCTTCTGCTGTTTCTGCACCCTGGAACCTCCTAACCTCATCTTTCTGTTTCTGCTATGTTCTCCACCTTCTCCTTACTTTCTTTTCTTGTCCAGTTTTTCCTGTGTTTTTTGTAGAATGAGTTTGCAAACTGTGGGAAGAATTTGTCTTCTATGTGTATGCAACTCTAGCCACTGTGGGAGCTTGTGTCCATCTTCTTGAGCTTGTCACATTGAAGGAGGAATTAGATAATAACTAATGCAGTGTCTGAATGCATCCTTGAAAGAGTCTGAGGAAGAGAAATAGCAAAAGGATGAACTGTGTGCAACACAGAAATAATTGCAGCCTGGCGGGGAGGATCTCAGGTTTTATCATGACAGACCAGGTCATAGCTGGAATGCAGCCCAAGGAGAAAGGACATTCAGAGGCAGGCAATGTTGGCAAGGATCTCGGCATGCTGCCCAAGGTCATCTGTCTTGGTCTCCTTAGCTAATGGAGCCACCTTAAGCTCCTTGAGAAGACTCGGCATGTGTGATTCTCTAGCCAGATACTCTGTGTACACATGTCAAAAACTGAGCTGCTCTGGATCTGCCTTTCTCGACATTTCATGGGAGGGAACAGTATTTTTGGCTTAACAATTCTTTTTCACTGCACACAGATCAGACAGAAAGAATGGCAGAGGCTGGAATAGGGTCAATATTTGTTTGCATATCTCAGACTTGAGAATAAACGCTAACTCCACCCATCCACCCATTTATCCATCCATCCACCCATTTATCCCTCCGTCCACCCATCCATCCATAATAGACAAAAGCTACTCAAAGTGTCCACCCCTCCACACATTGATGGATCGGACTTTACAATGCTACCTGCCATCAGTCTGCCCCCCTCCCATAGATACAAACCAAGCTTTTAACACTGGTATTGTCTATTACAGAACTGGGGATCTTCAGAAAGCAATACCAATCTCTGGGGGCACCTACCATTTTAAAGCCTACTCTCACTGGCATGTTCCACTGAGTTAGTACTGATTCGCTCCGGCACAGCTCTCCCTAGACTCAGATCCTCCGGAGTATTCTGTGACATGGGAATAGAAAGGTGTTATCCAATTCAAAGTTATCTGGGGGATAATGACGGATCGTGAGTGAGGGCTTTGCAGGGAATTGCCAGGGCCTGCTGAGTGAACCTCCAGCTCAAAATTAGTAATAAAAGGAGAAAGTGTGTGAAAATAATTAAGGAGAAAGATTGAGAGAGAGAGAGAGACATCTAATAGACAGCCTTGGAGTGATAAAAGAATTATCCATCAGATAATTACAAGCAGACTAAGCCCCCTGAGGAACACGATGAAATGTAATAATAACATAGGTACTGGAGGGAGGAGAAGGGAAAGGTGAAGGTTACTATAGATGAAATATTTAGACTATCTTATTACATGTCAGTTCTGTTACAATCTTCAGACTAGATGTCTGAGACCTTCATCATACCCATAATGTACCTGGATAACTAGGGACAGACTTAAAACACTGAATATGGCCCTAACGGCTCCTTTTTCAAGTACCTGCACACCAAGAAGATAGGCAGAGCAAATGCAAATTCATGGAACTGTGTTTCAGATGCCAACAGCCTCTGCCTAATACCTTCTGTGCCTTTTTGCCCGGGGATTCAGCTGGCAGAAAGTAGCTGATAGACATGGCCAGGCAGGATGAGAGAGGCAGGAGTCCATGTGGACAACTCCACAGGTACCTGCTGGCTTGGGACAAGATCAACCAGTCAAGATTGAATGATTTTGCTGAGGATACAAAGGTGGCTTTCAAAGCTTGAAAACCACCATGGCGACTCTTTTATGAGCTTGTGACCATCTTCCAAGGCCAAGGCCAAGGTAGAGGAAACACAGTGAAATGCTTAAGAATAAAGGAAACTTGATGATTGTTTTCTAGGGATGTTTTACCTTCACTGCTGGGCCCACAAGTTTGCCAGGGGAAATTTTCGAAGATTAGGAAATTCTGAATTTTGAAATTTTAACTGAAAAAACATCATGCTAATTCCCTAAGCTGCTCCACCATGTCTTTTAAAAAATATCCAGAGATATACAGTTATTGTAGACACTGGAATCTCTACAATAAACTGAAGTTTGGGAAGACCATGGAAATCATGCAGTTCTTAAATTGCCTTTGGGAAGTTTTCCCTGCCTGTGAGCTGCTCATCTTCTGGGAACAATTCCATCCATGTACAAATCCATGAGAGGACATTCCTTTTCCTCTTCCCTCTTGTACTCCACCAGACATGGTAATCTCACCCTGGCACTCACCTCCTGTCATGGTCCTCCTTCCACAGCCCATGGATCAACTTCTCTAGCTGGTTGTTACTGGTTTGTTATCAAGCCCATGACAGGAGTTGTTAGACTGGGATGCGGAGACTTTGCAAGAGAAATTTTAGTGAGATGAAAAAAGGAAAAAAAAAAAAAAAAGAAAAAAGAAAAGAAGCAGCCCAAAACCTAATCTCTCACTGGAAAAGGTTTTTGTCAGAAAAAAACTTCTCCCTTCTTCCCCATTACAGTCCATTTTGAAGGACTGCATCTGCATCTAAGAAGAGTGGTAGAAATGCATCCCACTGTTATTCGTATCCTTCCGGAACCCCATGTCTTTATTCACTATGCCCTGGGAGCATAGTAAAAACGCAGAAAAGTTCATGTCATCTACAGCTGAACTCCCACCGCTGGGAGAAATCCACCTTGTTTTGAGGTTGCCATTCCTGTTTATTTCCATTTTTTATGCAGAGTACATTCCATCTGTTTATCTGAACAAAATAAGTTACAGTAATTTGATTAGGCAAATAAAGCCTTTCAAAATGAGAAAAAATCCAACACAATTGCTAACAGCTCTTTAATCCAGCAGAGAGAGGTGTAACAAGAGCCAATGGCTGGAATCAAGGTTAGAAAAATTCCAATACCAAACAAAGCAAAAATTTCAAATACATGTAGAAATGACTAATTATATTTATAAAAGAAGACTCTCAGGAGAAGTAAAGAATTTTTCTTCGTGACTTCAAATCAAGTGAGGTACTTTTGTAGATCAGCTTCAGCCAAACTCACAAGACTGGGCTGAAGATGGGAAAATGAAGTGACAATACCTTACCCTGTCATGCTGTAATGCAGGTAAGAAGATATAGTCCTAAAATCTAAAAGCTGGGTCCACCTTAATTAAGTCACCATCTATAAATTAGGTGACTCATTCCAGAAAAATGTCTAGGCTCCTTCTGTAGTCGGTGGAGAGAAAAAGGCACTTCCAGATGGTGATTTATCTTATACTAACTTGGCAGCTAAGGTATCTGAGATGAATCCTCCTCTGAAGGCCTTTATATCTCTCTTTTAAGCACGAAGACCTCACAAATAAGTGAGATTAAATGTCTTATTTGAGAGGTTAAAGCTTCATATGATGGATCTTTTCAAGAGACAAAGAATTTGCTCTGATCTTCTAATATGAATATTTGCCTTCCTGTCCAAGTCTGATCATGGCTTCATAGTCCATTAAGACAGAGTAATGAAATGGGGATGAAGAAAGGGAAACCCAGTATTTTGGATGCCGTTGTTCAGAAATGTAAAAAATACAGAGCACTTTGGGAACGTTCTGGGAACAGGAGCTTCAAGGATATTAAATCATTGCATTTCATTATCTAGATGTCAGTCATAGCACTCTAGTTAAAACTTCAAACAGGCTTTTAGTGTAAACACTCATTAAACCGAGAGGAGAATAATGGATAATTGTGATCAGTGTTAGAGAGGGTTAGATGTTTTCTGTGTCTTCAATTACTTATGCAGTCAGCAAATGATGTTACATTTCCACACACTCCCTTTATGTAATGTTCAAAGATTATCTCAGTTGCTTCTGTTTTTCTACTTGGAAATATCACAAGGAGTTTACACTGTCTGTGCATTTGCCCATAAAGACTGACTCACAGGAGAACATAAAGTCAACAACCAAACAGAGTTTGAAAGGTTTAACAACTTTTATGCTTAGTCAATAATTTGATGTTTCTCAAGGAAGGCTGGATTTAGGAGCTCTGCCAAGATTTTCAGATGAAAGGTGGCTCTGCAAACATTCTTCAAATTAGATAATCCAGTGCCTATATTGCAAACTTTCCAGCTCAGACAAAGCATGCCCTGCAGAGCAGGGGGTGAGGTGTTCTCAAGAAATCTGCTCTGTTAATTCTTTGCTAAATGAGCTGAGCTCAGCTGCTAGTGAGGTATTGTGTAAGCAGAGGATAAACATGGGAAGGGGTACACCCTCAAACAGAATCACAGAGTCATAGGATCATAGAATAGTTTGGGTTGGAAGGGACCTTTAAAGGTCATCTAGTCCAACCTCCCTGCAATAGGCAGGGACATCTTCAACGAGATCAGGCAGAATCCCCTCCCTCGCCCTGCTGGCCACGCTTCTTTTGATGCAGCACAGGATACTGTTGGCTTTCTGGGCTGCAAGCGCACATATGGCTGCTATAAATGCAGCAGAGGAGCTGAGCACGGCCCGGAAGTTCTTTCAAGGGAGGCATAAAAAAAGCTGACATGGACTTTTATTTCATCATGGTAGAAAGTATTTTGCAATGGACATGGCCTAGGACATCTTTGTTGTTGCTGCCCGCAGACACCAGCAGGAGCAGATCTCAACCACCACAAAATGTTCTTCAGATCTGAGTGACATCTTTAACTCCATGTGGCTGATGGGACTATTTTGTCTGAACACCACCGCCACCCATGCGAGTTTTGCTAGTGTTTTGGGTGTGACATGAAGATTATTTTTACCCTGTGGATGACAATGTGCAGCGATAGCCCTCATCAGCGAAATGTTGGTGGCACTGGTATGTGTGCTTTATCACTGCCCTTGAGTTTTCAGGGCAAGACAGATGCTCAGCCTATGTGAGATGGACACGGACAATCACAGTGCATAAGTCACAGCGGTGGTTATCAGATCCATTTGCTTTTGATGCCAACTTTGTCACCAACCACATTAATAACTCAGGCTGACTAATTCTTGGGTGCCTCAGTTTACTTCTGTAGACATAGAAGAAAAAAGAAAATTTTGGTCAGCGAGAAAACAATGCTTGTCCATCACAAGTGTACGCAGCAGTGCAAATGTTTAGTTGGAAATCTGGTTGTACTTGGTCACGGTTTGTAAATTAAGTTGTGTTGCATGAATGCAAGGAATGGGGAAAGGGCAAAACTGGGCTACTATAGAATAATAATCCCCATCTCGATCTCTTACAACAAACAGTGCAGTGTTTGAGATGGGAGATGCACATTCTGCCTTGCAGCCTCTCCCAGTGGCTTTAGAGCCACTCAGTAGCCCTTAATTCAGACTGCTAAAAATGGCTCACAATGAGACACACTTGTTAGCCAAAGAGGTGACAACATCCCCTTATCCTGAATAGCAGAGTTATTGGAGTGAGACTTGATGGTCTCCTTGCCAAATCCCAGCTCCCTTATCTTTCTAATTACAGATGGAAAATAGTGGAAACAGCCTAGACTAATTTTCAATAAAAGTGACTGTAATCTTTGATTAAATTTTCTTTGTTTCTCCAAACTGCAAGGCAGGAAACACAATCGTAACTCCACGTTGTAACCTTTAAATGACAAAAATTAAAATATTCTTACTTGGAAAGGGGCTCCTAGATCTGTGGCAAGCACTGAACCCCTGAGGGGAAATAGTCACCCCTGTTTAGGGTGGACACCGAAATATCTTCTTAGGGTACCTTGGGTGCTCTAAAAAGTCAATGAATTCTGGAAAATTTGAATTGGTTGTGGACCTTTCATTAAAAAGGCACCTAATATATATTTTAACTTTGAGATCATCCTATTCCCAGGATCTAATGCCACCCTGTGTGATCACAGGACTGCTGGCTTTTACCGTTGTATCGTGAGGGTTGTGATTTCTGGGGACAGATCCTTTGCTGAATAGATGACTTCTGCCCCAAATGAAGATCTTTTGGGACTGACAGAAAGATGGCTTTGACTGTTCTTCACATGGTGTGCTCCAGGCCACATAGCAGAGGACAACTGCATGAAAATAGCGTATCTTACACGCAAGGAAGCCAGGGAGGTTATTAAATGAACCCATACTGCATTTTTTAAATTCTGTCATATTTAATCTTATCTCATGATTTTTAAATGTCTGTGGCTGACCTAATTGTAAGTACCTGGCTTTGCAAACAGATGGATGAATCTTTTCCTATGTGGCAATACACATTTAGTATTTACTATCATTTTTATATGAAAATTTTGGAAAGATGCATACTGCTTATAATACTGAGCAGTTTTCTTCCAAGCAGACACATTCAACAGTGTTTCCCTATTCTAAAATCTCTTCTAGAGTTTCTTCTCCTGTTGTTTATGACTGATTTCACCTTTCTGTACTTTTAAAGAAGCTGTAAGATAGAGTTAATGGTTCTAGCTGGGTGTGGGCAGAGTGAATGACAGAGGATGACAAGGCAGTTCAGCTGATTAGTGGTTACAGCTGATTATTAGTTATAAAAAAGGGTAAAATAGCTTGACTCCATTGCACTGAAATATGTTTTCTCAGGAGTCTGCTGCAGAAAATGACCTCTTAGCATAATGCGTGGATGAGATTTTGCATTTCAGTTTTGCCTTTCTTTGTGTCATTTTGTTTTCTTGACATTTTCCCCAACAGCCAGGCTTCCCCGGACAGAACTCACTCTTTCTCTATGTCCCTCTTTCTCTATGTGTAATGTACCAAGTGTTCTTTGATGTATATTCAATTAGGTATAGATGTGTTTTACACTTGTTTGTTGCAAGCCCCAAAGTATTTGCCCAGCTTTTTTGTAAACTCTAATTTGGGATTATTCAAAAATCTGAGCTGGGTTTTTTAAAGGATGTTTCTCCCCCATTTGCCTGGAGAAAATAGTTTTAAAACAGTGCAAGCAGAATCAAGTAAAGAGGCTGCCTGGTTTATTAGTCTCAGCAGTAGCAGCAGTAGGATTCCCCAGGTTTCAAAGCAGTCTCATGACTGGGGTAGCAGCAGTCAGGGACTCCAGAGTTGGAAAACCTGATGCAAGTGTCAGAATGAGAAGGATAAGGAAACTGTTAGCCCCCCAAAAACAAACAGAAAAATGTTCTTTTACTTGTAGCAGCAGAGAGTGGGTCAGAACAAGAGATTTTTATTCCTGAATCTTCCATGTATCACTTTTGAAGTCTTTTTTTACCCTCCCTCTGCCTCAGTTTCCTCATTTATATATATCAAAATGTGGGAACATGAACAGTAATTCCCTAATGAATCGCAAGAGTTTGGGAAATGCCTAGCAATGTTCACTGGACAATGAATAACCAGCGTGCATCAGCTCTTCAATCTGTCATTCCTGCTGGTCCAGCTGGCTGCTACTACATGATTGCTTGCCTGTCATCAGGAAAACAATGACCGTTAATACACAAATATTGTATTTTTTCTCCTAGGGTGAGTAGGCAGCTCCAACTCACACTTCTTAGCTTCCTCAAGTAGCTGTTGGGAACAGCAATGCGTGTGACTGCTCTAGTGACTCCAAGTAGAACAGTTCCACTACAGTGGAGGGTAATCCTCTGCTTATTCTGCATATCATTTAAAAAGTGTTCTGGAAAACAATCCGAGAGATAACAAGACTTGCCAGCTGCAAAGAACAGTATGAGCATATGAATCACAGAGAAGAAATAGCGGAGAGCAAACAAGAATACAGAATAACTAGTAGCATTCAAAGATTGTTGGATGGATGAGCCTGCAGAAAAAAGAGGTGTTTTAAAGCATAAACAGAGTCATGGTGGACTTTCATAGCACCAAGACCATTTGTCCCCAGCCAGCCACGTTGACAGAAATGAGACACTGAGGTGAGAGCAGAAGGGTTTTGTTAGTTTCTGGTATGCAAACAGATGAGCAGTTGGTTGGGTGAAGCTTGGGGTTCAAGAGCTCATTGTACAGATCCTTTCTAACTGAAAGATGCTTTTCACTACACTCTCTGCCTAGGGAGGTACCACAAAGCTGAATGGGACTTGTGTGTTATGTTCCAGGATGTGGTTAATGTTTCTGGACATTTTTAAGGCCTTGAAAGTCCAATGAGATCATCTCTAGAGAAAACAGTCTAGACATCTTAAGCTCTGCTGCCAAATTGATAAATGTTGCTTAATACAGAAAATATCTGTACCCAGTGGTGGGATAGACCTGATGTCTCTGAGTTGCTTTGCTGCTATTACAGTCATGGGAGCTCTAACCAATAGAGTACATAGAGTAAATGGCACAAATCATCTGAAGAAACGCTGACAATTATTGTAGCATGAGTGGACTGTGCCTTAAACTTCACTGTCACTAATGCCCAGGGACTACAAAGGGTAATTTTCTCAGATATACATGTCTACAGTGGAGAAATTCATATCCGGGACAAAGAAATCTGATTTTAGGTTGTCTTCACCATCTATAGAGAGAAAAATCATAGTAAAAGTCAGCTTCTACAGTAAGTGAAATGAACCATCTCTCAAAACATCTGTCTTTCTCTGTTGACTTACACAGAGGTGAGAAGTTGGGTGGAGACATCTGTCTGCATGGGTGGTGGAAGGTATCTTCCTCATCATCCAGTCTTGATTAAAAGATGTCTGAATCCAGTATTCCCTTAAATAAGTTTTTTATCAGATGAAATTATCTCATTGCTAAGAACATAGATTTTCAACCTGAGCTGCATTTATTTGACTTTATCTTGCAGCCACCATGTTTGTTTATTCCTTTGTCTGCTTTTTGCACTTGGTGTGGAGATGGGGATAGAGGTCATATGAGTTGATTAAAGAGAGCAATG
The DNA here is from genome assembly GCF_000687285.1 of Phaethon lepturus. NCBI lineage: Eukaryota > Metazoa > Chordata > Aves > Phaethontiformes > Phaethontidae > Phaethon > Phaethon lepturus. The sequence goes on from NW_010528193.1 coordinate 36,032, forward strand.
AGCTTATAATACAATGGACTCTGATAGGCAGAAGATGACAAAGTACTCAGAAGATGGGGATTTGGTCCTCAGTTGTTGTTGTACTGTTTGAATTTGGGTAAGTAAGTCATGACACCCTCCTGCTTTCCAATTTCCCCGGTCTGCCTAGATGATACTGAACAGTAATGGAGAAATCTAATGTGCTCAGAAAAAGAAATAGTTTAATCTTCTGCTCTTTGTTTCTATTTTTCTTCAGAATTGAATGAAGACTTTCTGATGCTTGTTGTGATTCTTCATAAAACTGATAAAACAGCAAAAAGAACTTCTCTAGAGCAGCCAACCTTGGTCATTTCTGTGAAAACCATAAGTACCTGGGTGATCAGTACCCTCATGGAAGCTATCTCAATCCTTGAAGATATTCACAGTGGACACAGCCCTGGGCAATACATTCAAACTAATGCTATGTTGAGCAGGGCAGCTGGACTAGATGATCCCAACAGGTCCCTGCCAATGCCACCCATTCTGTGATTATGTGATTCAATTTCTCCAAATCCTGTCCCCATTTCAGAATACCTTGCCTTGATGGTGCTGAAACATTTAAAACACTCCTAGTTCTCAGTCAGACCCTGAGGTAGAGTGAAAAATAGACTAAATAGAGCAAACCCAAGAGCCACTGGTGAGTCTTGAGCAATTCTTAAGATTACAGCCACACAAACCCTATCATAACCTCTTAAGTACTGCAAAGGTGCATGGTCAGGAAGCCTCCATAGCAAATTTACTAAGCACTGAGCTACAGAGCTGCAGCTAAGCAATGGGGAGGAAGAAGGACATTCCCCACATAACAAGAGTTGTGCTAGGTGTCTATGGGTACGACCTATTCTTCTGATGCACTTGTAGACAGATCTCAAGAAAAGATACTGTCTTCAGTTTGCACTTCTGCTGGCAGCTTGGGGCATCACACCCCCCCACAATGGGCTCAGTCTCACCGCTGTTGGTTCTGCTGGGGTGAGATGAGAAGGGTCTTGTTGTGAGGAGAAACCCCTGCAGAAACAGCGATGCAATGGGAGGATCCCAGAATGGGCTGGTGGTGGCTGTGTGATGCACCAGCTTAACCAGTGGTGACACACTTCCATCTTGTACAGCTCTACCTCATCCTATGGACACAACTTTGCTTGGAGCACCAAGCCCGTGTTCAGGAGTGTCAGAAATGACTGGAGTTTACTGTGACAGTGATACATCAGCTTCCCCTCTGCTGGTTGGAGCAAATCTCACCAGCCAGACTCCCTGGGACACCAAAGGCAGAAACATCCAGACTTTAGGGCTAGGCAAGCTGTTCCAGCTAGCATGGGTGTGAAATTCACTGCTGGCTAATTCACCTTGTTCCTTGGTGTCGTGGTTTAGCCCCAGCCGGCA
>NW_010528194.1:0-57496 GCF_000687285.1 Phaethon lepturus
CACTGTCTATGTCACTGATGAAGATATAAAAGAGTACTGTTCTCCACACAGTCCCTTGAGGGACACCTCTCATCACCGACCTCCATCTGGACATTGAGCCATTGACCGCTACCCTCTGGATATGACCATCCCGCCAATTCCTCATCCACCGAACAGTCTACCAATTTAGAGAGAAGGGTGTTGTGGGGGACCATGTCAAAGGCCTTACAGAAGTCCGGACAGACGACATTGGTAGCTCTGCCCTTGTCCACTGATGTGGTCACCCCATCCTAGAAGGCCACTAGGTTGGTCAGGCAGGACTTGCCCTTGGTGAAGCCATGCTGGCTGTCTCGAATCACTTCCCTGCTCTCCACATGCTTTAGCATAGCTTCTAGGAGGACCTGTTCCACAAGTTTAGTTGTTGCCGGTTAATTATGCATCATTTATAAATCAATAAAGCATTTTGGTTCTGATTTGGTATAAACCACATGAGCTGAGCAGTTTTTCCCTATGGCAGGTGCACAAATCTGTGTGATTTTGGGCAGAAACTACCTTGGGGTCTGTTTTCTAACTACAGTTATCATTTAGTTCAGATACTGCTAATGTAGTGTCCGAGAACTCATCACAAATGTAGAGCAAAGCATGTTTTATATCCCTTTTCACTACCTTAGTAAACACTACCATTTAGGAAATGAAGCAAAATGGATATATGCTTTCTCTGAGGTTTGTTTTTTGAATCAGTTACTGCATTAAAAATTATGTTACAGCTACTGCCACTGCACTGCAGCTACAGTTCCTGCTATCCAGATAAACCAATGCCTGGCAATTGAAGACAGTGCAGATACCGACTAATACAGCTGTCGTATTGCCATCCCGATCCTCGTCCCTGCTAGCAGACGTAAGGCTTTCCCCATGCCCGTAAGGAATTCATTGCATAATTAAATAAATTACAAATGGGAAAATATAGCCAGGTGCCACATTAACGAGAAAATGTGCCATGTGGATTTTCTGGGTCTCGCAGAGTTAGAGATGGGTTGTTTGCGATGTATCATTTAGTCTTCATTTTCCTTACCCATTTCAACCACATCTTAATCTGATTACCTGCTCTATTTAAAGCATACTCTTTCAAGCAGACTAGAATCTGCTAAAATCATTTTCTTTTGATTATCAAATGTCGAGTTTTAAGGCAATAAGAAGTAGCATGTGTATAGGTAGTATATCACATACTTTGCCGCTTCTAACATAACTTTTAAAGTGTAAGAAAAAGCAATTTTCCTCCACTGGGACTCCATTGGGTCTACAATCTAGCGAGACAGCAGTCAGTTGAAAGCTAATGGATGGGTGGGTTTATCACTTTAAAGAACCTAGGCAGATTTTGAACCTTTATCTGCATTTCTTGTTGTTGTTGCTGGTTTTCTATTTTACCTTCCCATAAGCAAAGGCATTAACAAAGGAGATTGTCCGAAGGAGGACATCTCAGGACAGAGAGGAGTGTGAGGGTCACTCAAGGCAGAGAGGATGGTTGGGCAGAAATGTCATACAAGGTTGATAAGTCAAGGGAAGCACAGGCCAGTATTTCTGAATTCTATACTGGACAAGTTGGTAGAAATAATACTGAAGAAGATAAATAGCTCAATTAAAAAATATTGGAATAGAGTGAACATAACATCGTAAAGGAGAGTCATGCTTTAAAAATCACTTTCAAATTTGTCAAAGGAGTTATTAAACTTGAGGTAATGGGTTATTTGTTCATACACTAAATTGAGTTTTCCCCAAAGCTTGTGATATGGTCCCCTACCAGAGAATGTTAAAGAAATCAAATGGTATTGGGAGAGGAGGAAAACATCCTTTTTGAGCAGTAACTGGCTAAGATGTAGGAAAATATGTGTAGGAATAAAAATTTGATTTCTGTTGTGGAGGGGTTAAAGACCCATAAAATATCTTCAGCATACTCATAATTAAAGTATTAAAGTATGTGAATAACAAGGCAGCAAAGTCTTCTGATAAAATTATTCAATATAGTAAAATCTAAAGCTCATTTCAAAAGTTGCATTAGGACTTCACAGTGCTAACAGGTTTGACAATAAAATGGAAGGTGGAACTAAAGGTCAGTGCATGTAAATTAAGGCACATAGACCAGAATATCTTTAGTGACAAATATGCAGTGATGGGGTAAAAATTATTGCCACTAATGAGAAAATGCTTGAAGTCCCTGTGGTTGTTTTCTGAAAAACACTAACTCAGTGATGGTGAGGAAAAAAGGTAAAGCAGAGTGTTAGGAATGATTAAGAAAGGAACTGATAAATAGAAAAAATTATTATGCCATTATGTTGATCTGTGATGCCCTCTCACCATGATCACTGCCCAAAAGGATATAGGACAACTGGAAAAGATAAAGGAAAATGTCATAAGGATGACAATATCTATGGAGTTACTTTCAGGCAGTGAAAAACTGAGTAAAAGCACTTCTCCACTTGGAAAAGGAAAGAGCAAGAGGGGTACAAAAGAGAAATATAAAACCATCAGTGATATGGAGGACATGGAAAAAAAGGAAAATATTCACATTTTCTCATATGGCCTATAGGACCACTCAGTGAAATTGGAAGGTAAGGATTTTAAATGAAAATATATTTCTTCACAACTCTGAAGACAATGCAGAATTTGTTGCTGTCAGATGGTGTCAAGGAAAAAAGTACACATGTATTCAAAAGGAATTCTGCAAATTAATCAGAAATAAATCTGTTGACGGTTATTAACCGTAACAGTACGAATGCAACCTTAATGCAGGAAGGCCCCCAACCGTCGACAACCAGAAGCTGAGAAAGATCACCATATACTCACCCTATGTCTTTTACTCTTTCATTTTTTAACACTGGGAAAGACTAGAGAGACGAAAAGACGCATGTAGCTTAAAGAAAAGATTGCATTGAATCATGTTCCTACATTTATTATACTACCCTGGCAGAAAAGTGGGAGCTGAAAGGATGGAAAATTCTTTTCAAGACGCAGGTGTTTGAAGGGATGCTTTGGGCCAAGTTTGACCTCAGGGATTCCTTCGGTCTTATCGTGGTCCAGATGTCAGGGGGATGAGGGTGTCTCCCCCCTCACTCCTAGTGCTGCAGATCACCCCTAAGTCAGTATTATCTCTGAAATTTCAGAGCCATTGGTGACTTAAAAGCACAAAACCATTGACAACTAAGTGTGACTTAGTGATTTACCTCCTGCCTGTCACGCTTAGAGAAGAGCCAGAGACGCTCAGATATCTGTTGCAACAAGTCTGCCACTGACATAAGTGAAACCTGTAAACAACTGCTCTCCTCCATAAAAATCTCAATTTTGTTTCTTCTGTCAATCGCCACCAAAAGCAGCTAATCCCCACCCGGCAATCACCACGTGCGCCGGCTTTGCCTGCCCATGGCTTTATTGCATATCCCACCTAAAATTGATAGCAGTTTTCTTTTTGTAGACAAAACATTTACGATTATCTCATTTGTCCTAGCAACAAAAATCACAATGCATATTCAACCTGTCATACAAAATGGTCTGAAAATGCTTTACAGATACTAAAAAAAATATCCAGAAGGGCTGTATGAAAAGGCGAAAGAAAACAGATAGGTCTTCCTTGGTTTTTCAGCTGGAATTTCAAAGCATACCACGTTTCTTTCCAAACCGCATTTTATTCTTTTCAAAGTATTTGGAAGACCCAAAATGACATGTTTCTTCTGGATGTGATAGTGCTTTTATAGAGATTTACTTAATATAATTTTTTCTGTTGCCTGATCTTTTAAGGTTTAGAAATTTGCCCTGCTCACCCTACACCAAATTCTAATGAAAACCTAATATGGTAAAAAAAAAAGTTTAAGAGCCTGGCCACTCACATTTTCAGAATGTTTATAATGCCAATTTTTTTCTGATATTGTGCTTTTTAAAAGTTTTGGTGCACAGATGGTAGCAATATACAGACTGCCTTTGTGAAATCAACTGCAGAAATTCATTTGTCAATACACGAGCTGATTTCAGGTGCAGAAATACGGAATGTGAGTATGGAAAAATGTGCTTATTTCATACATAACTTCTGACTGCTGTAGTCTCTTTCTTTTCCCTGGAGGAGCTCACAGCACTATTCAGGCAGCCGGCGTTTCAAAGGGTTGCTACCTTGCTCTCTTATGTTTGTTTATGGCTCAGCTGCCCCTTTACGCACATCCTATAGCAAAGGCTGCTGGGGAGCTGCAGTGCCGCAGAGATCTGCTGTTGGTGGCATGGAGCAGAGCTAAACGTGCGCCTGTCTCTGTTCTGCATCGCCACTGCCTACCCCGAAACAGAAGAGGCATCACACGGAAAGAGGTCCTGCCAAACGTCGCGGGCAGGAGCCTCCCCAGGCTCTGCTGACCTACACAGGCTGAGTCTTGGTGCCCTTTTTCCTGAGCTGGAGAGCGTTTTCTTTCTTGTTCAAACTTTTTATCTTCTCTCTTGTCATTTGCAGTTGCATTTCACATTCCCTTTTAACTTCACTACATTCATCTCCTTTTCTAATAAATCCCCTTGCTGCTCACAGCTGTTTTCCTGTGATTCAGAAAAAAGTTAGATTTTAAAAAAGAAACCAAAACTGATAATTTAAAAATGCTGAAACAAAATCTTTTAACCCAGTCCAAGACTTTCTCCTTTTTTTTTCATTCAGAACTGGTTGTTGAATTTGCTTAAAATTTCCAAATACTTTTGGTCTTCCCCAAAAGCCAGTAATTGCTGTATTTACTGTGGAAAAAACCCTGCTAATCTCACCCTTCACACTGATTATGCATGACATGACAGGTGGCTTTTTAAAACGGAAATACACTTCACTTTCCTAAAGTACTGGTAGAAATGGAATAGTTTAAAAATCTAATCTCTTCTCACTTTAGCCTGGTAAATCTCCCAGTGTCTTCAGAGGGCTCTGAACTCGCATATTTCTTTCCTTTTGCTGTGAGTCTTCTTTCCACTGAAAAGAGTAACAAAGGTCAGATTGATTCCAATACGATACAGAATATGTGTCTTGTATGTACCACATATTTTCTGTACATATAATGAAAGTGTTCCTTAGATAAGTGAATTTTCTTAATTTTTGATCTACTTCCTACTCAAAAAAAAATCCAAGAATGATTAAGAGACATGACTTGCATCTTTCAATCAACAGAAAACATGTACATCTGTAAAGATTTAATTCTGTCCCTCCATTTCATACAGTAACAATTGGATATGTTGATTCAGAACTAACCCAGAAAACAGGAGATCAAAAATATATGTTTTAACTGTTGTGAGTGAACAATTGGGGAGGGAGGGAGGATAGTTCAGACAAAACAAATTTCTCATAGGATATACCTATGGAGGCAGAATGAATTTAGACTGTTGTTTGAAAAACTGAGTTGCAAACCCAAAAATATTTTTGGCTTTGATAGGAAGCCAAAACCTTTTTATGCAAAGATGTCCATGCAGTGTGGGAACTGCAGGTCAAACACCTGATCTCTTTAATGTCTTGTACAGTCTGGTTTCACCAGCTAGACCCATCCTCCCATGATTTGAAATAATTTTGTTTTCTTACTCCTTGTGAGCAAAGGATTATTAAAGTTTTCCAATCCTAATTTTAGCTAATCAAATAACAGACACAAAATCAATATTTTGCCTGTGAAATCATATTACTCTTGTGATCCCAGAATTATTTATTTTATTAGCTCAATGTGAAAGTTCTGTTAAACATGATCCAAAACCTATTCAAGACTTTTTTTTTTTTTGGATCACAGTTTTAGCAATGTTATACCATTGCTTCAAGCCATTAGTTTGGCTTTTCACAGTGTTTTATCATTCTAGTAACATATGATACCTTGTTCAGTGCTTTGCCCACACCAGAGGGAAGTTACAAGACAGCTTCAAAGTCTGGAAAACATGGAAAATCAAATTCAGTATTTATGTGGAAATTTGTGCATTTAGAGATTAATTGACCATGACCTGGAATTTCATGAGAAAGGAACTTTGGAAAACAGAGAAATCAAAGGATTATAAATAAGATGTGCATTTTTATCAGTGAAAGGAACAGAACATTGGAAGACCGTACCCTCAAAAGGGGTTCTGTCTCTCTTGGAAGTCTTTATTTGTAAAAGTGTGAGCCTGATGCAGGTGAGGGTCCGTGGTGTGTTATGGGAGGGTATGATGAAGTGAGGACTGAGTAGAGAGGGCTGTGAGGAAGGGGAGGAATGTTGTGAGGCCTGGGATGGTCATGCATACACTAAATTTCCGCATAAGGTCTAATACCAATGTGCATTCATTATCAGCAATGCTCCCTCCAAAATAATACAGAAAATTTTTGTGGGTAGAACAAATATGAGAAGGAAGAAGAAGAGCTCAACCCAGAGTGTCATGAGCACTGGAAAGTTTGGGAACAGTCCAGATTTCAAAGAGATACTTAACAGCATTCTTCAAATATCTCTGTGAAACGCAGTTACACATCACACAGAAATGGTATACTCATTGTGCTGGGATCATTTCTAACTGGAATTTGGCCAGACCTTTTTAAGAAGAAAGGCAGGCAGGGGAACAATCCTGTCATTAAATGTCCTTGTCATTTTATCTTCATTCCTCTGATTCGTTGCAGATGTTGCTTTGGAAAGTGTTTTAGTGCCTTTCTCGCTTCAATTACCATCAGTTCACACTCAGTTCATAATGGCAGAATAATTGAACAGGGGACTAGTTCACCATCCTTGTGGATCTTTCTGACATCTACTTATGTTTCCTCTATTTCTTTATCTTGCAGCAGATTTTTCCTTAGAAAATTAAATTTGAAAGTGTTTGAAGGTTTGAAAAAACAACAAAGATTGATTACTTTGGTAACTTTATTTCAACATTAGATTAACTTTTTATGGATTATAATGACAAGCCCTAAGCAAAAAAGATTGTAGTAACTCTGAGATGTATGACTCAATATGAAGTCAGCACAGAGTGTAATTCACAAATTTTTTCCTCCTAGCAAAGTCAAGTTAATAAAACATAATGACATTATCAATTTTTAAAGTAAATACCATTAGATGAATTCTAGGTGCACACGTTTATAGTGTTTACACTGAATAGTAAAGTCAACCAACCATGTATTGTTCATGTATTTCCTTATCCATCATTTACTGAGGAATTTATTATTAATACATTAATATAATCAGACAAGAGATTTTGCTTTTATAAGTCTTGTAATTTTAATTCAAGAACATCCTTTGTGATTCTTTGGAGACATGTGGTAGATATCCAGCTAGTGTAATTCTACTGTGTAATGTAATTCACTGACTATGATAAAATACTAGATTAGCTATACCAGTAAAGTTAGTTGTTCATAATCATTGGAAATTAAGTAAGAGAAAAGGTGTTATCAAGACATTTTCAGCAGCATTGTAATTGATCTTCTATAATAATATTTCTTAATAGCAACTGAAAGGTTGCTTTCTATGGAGAATTGGAAATAGTGATTGCACAGCGTGGTGATCTGTCAGACTTTCTGGAAACAAATCAAGAGAGGAATAATTATACAAGACTTTCAGAGCTACAGTTTCAAAAACCAAGCTTGTTTCTGCTTCTAGCAGACATTTCTTTGCCAGCTTAAGGAAATATTTTTGTGTGTTTAGTTTTAAATGAGGTAGAGCTTTGGATTTGTTATGTCCATATGTTTGCAAACACAAATATTATTCCTCTTAAAAATAAGCTAGAAAAATCACCAAAACATTCCAGATCAACCATCAGTTAATACAAACATTCAAAAATAATTTGAGTTTTTGGAAGATAGTTCAGATAACTTTTTCCTAAACTTCAGTACACAGATTTATAAATGGATACCTGGGTACCGCTTTTCAGTGTCATGTGTCCTCTTTGGAGAAGAATAAGATGGTATGGCCTATTAGGTGCTTGGTTCTCACAACGGCGAGAAATTAACTCACCATTTTCCCTGATCTTCTTTCCACTGCCCTTTGACAAAAAACTAAGGGCATTTAGAAAAAGAGGAATTTTCGTTTGCTTACTTGCGTTGTGTAATCCTCTTAGCACTGAACAGGCTGTTCTGACAACATTTGCATTGGTGGTGGATGGAGAGAGAGCTCCTCTGACCAAGCAATACTCTGAGTATGATCTATTCACGGTGTTCTCTTTGCACCCAGTTTCACAGACAAGACAAACTGTTTTGCCCTTGCCCACCTTCGACCAGGGAGCACATGGGCTCGCGGTCTTCTGTTCCTCTTGAACTTCTGCCTGGTCCACAGGCTCAGCAGTGGTATCAGGCTAGGAAGATGCTGTTCACACATTTTCAAGGGTCTTCCCAACCTTACATGTTCCCATTGGTGTCCTCACCCAGCCCCAAGGAAAAAGGAGCTTGCAGGGCTTCTGTCTCCAGGCTGTGCCACTACGGCTCTGGCACTCCCACAGCTGTGCAGGGCAGAGGGCCCTTTTTCTTGCCCCACGAAGGTGACCCCAGCTAAGTTTAGCAGATGTTAAGTATTGTGGCACTGAAAGGCACAACATGCTGGTGCCACTGACAAACAACTAAATTCACTCCTTGTCTTTGGCTTAATTACATTTGTGCATGTGGGAGCAATCATCCAACCAAATCTTGAGAAAGTGCCTTAAGGATTCAAGCTCTCATTCTGCTTTCTCTGTAACCCTTCCGTTTCCTCTTACTGCACCCCTTCTTGCACAGGCACTTGCCCCTTACTCTTTCAAATCTGGTCCCAGAAGTCTTTTCCATACTCCCTCCATTGGCTCAGCCCCTGTAGGATTTCACACTGTTGTCAGATAGGACAGGAGTTTGGTGGCAAATTAAACCTTTCCCCTGAGTTTTTCTTTAGTTGCTTTTACTTCTGAAGAATTTGGGGAACCTCAGTCATCCCCTCTAGGTACAAGAAACAGAAATTTTCTTCCCTGGCAGGAGACAGGACTTCAGTTGAATTCATATAACCTTATTGCTTAATATTTCCAATGGTTTTCAGATAGCTCATATCTTGGAGTCTCAAGCTGCTCTCATACCTGTGGAGATTTTTTTGCACGGAGCAAACAGAGTTCAAACTGAGTTCCCCGTCTGCAGCATTCACTACATCATCATCAGGCTCCTCATTGTCTGGATTGCAAGTCGGATGAGACTGGCTTTCTCTTCTCTTTTTTTCTTTTTTCATATCCCAGCTTCTTACTTATGCCCAAAAATTCTCCAGGGGCAGAAAGTGTCTACAAGACTTTAATGAGGAGACTATTTTGGATAAAAGTTTGGATAGGGCAAACTTTTCCGAACCTAATTTTTAAAGACACAGTTCAGAATTAGCTACAAAAGTGCTGAAAAATGCATCTCTATAAGCTAAAAACATTGCAGTCCCATTCCCTTTGCATTGCAGTTAGAACATCAAGAGGGATTCATCAGAAGAAAAGGCCTTTTTTACCACTCACGTTGTACTTCGGTGGTAAGGTACAGGGTGTCTGATAAGACATTTTATCTCCCTACTTACCTGAGCTTAATGTTTACTCCAATGGTAGTCCTAATCTTGAGAATTTACTCATGCTTTTAGCTGTTGCTCATATACTGTCTTATTATTCTTATTACACAAATAAAGTGTCAATTATTATAGCATAATCCAAGCCGTTTTTTTTCCCTTCAGCTATATAATATATATGCATATATAAAATTATTCTGAATATATCTGAATAATTTTTAAAAAATATATCCTCAGAAAGAATTTTTAATGCCTTTGCTTGAGTTTTGAACTGTGGAAGAAAAAATATAGTGAAACAGTGCTACACTCTTTACGAAAAAGTAGAAGTACAAAGGGGCTGTGTGTTGAATGTAAAGCAGAGCTGGGAAGAAACAAACACCAAATAAATATTCATATTCTCCATGCAGTGATACTACCTGCGCCACTGAGAGTGCCATGGAAAATATAGGGATTCAGTTACTGGGACCAGTCCTTCACATGGCTTTGCAAAAGAGTAATGTTACTCATGTGAATCTTCTCGGGGAAGCTCATTGTTTAACTCACCTGCGTAAAATCGCTCCTATGCAGAAATACTTGAGTGATTAGGCCCAAAGTTTTTAATGACTGATTCATAGAAAATTTCCCAGCTGAAATATGAGTTTTAAACATTTTTCTGCTCTTTGAAGGCACTCAAGTTCTTCTAAAAGCTTTTTAGCCTATGTATGGAATTACCCATAGGAAAAAAAAGAAGGTGATACATATATTATGCACAGATTTTTCAGGAAGAGTTATTTCATTGACATATAGAGAATTTACTGACTGAGCCTCCTCACACAGTGAGACAAAATTGTTTCCCTGTGGCTTTTTGTATTTATTATCAGCTTCACCTTGGGAGTCCAAGCTATTTTTTAATACTTCTCTAATGTTACTTCTTTTCAAGGGGCGGGGAAGGACGGGATGGAGAAGGTTACATGTGATATTTATATTATGATTATTACTGCACATGTAATTGTGTCAAGCTGTAAATTCCTTGCTAAATTTTTTAAATCCCTCTGATGTCTGACAAAGAGTTGGAAATATATAAATGTTAAATTTTACGTTTTTTTTCCGTGTTACCATAGTCTGCAGTTCTATTATAAACTGTCATCTGTAATATAATCAAAGGAAAATTGGTAGGAAACCTTATTGTAGTCCAAGGAACATTCCTTTTTACATGAATTTACTGGCTTTAATAGGATTTAGACTATCTGGCTCAATCTGGAACTTTTAAAAAGCTAGGAAAGACTGAGTCAGGAAAGAATTGGGCTGTTTATGGGATGTCCCCCAAACCTACCTTGATTTACCGTGGTGTGTAATGTCACAAAAAATGCTTCCCATTGAGTCAAAGCCTTTCAATTGTTAAAAACATGTCTGTATTATCCCTAATGCAGTGTTTGTACCTTTCTCATTGCTCACTGACACCACTGACAGTTTGTAGGTTAAAAAATTAAGGGTTGTATATGTCTGCTTGGCTTCCTTCTCTCTCTTTGCTTTCCTGATACTGCTTGGCTTTGGGACACAGCTTGTTATTTGCATTTGTAATGACAGTAGCTCAAGGGAGTGTTTGTCCTTGACCAGGTAGGACACATAGTAGGAAGGCATGGTTCAAATACAGAATAAAGCTGTTGTCATTGCTCCAGGGAGCTTACAGTTTTTTAGCTGGAAAGGAGTTTCTTACCCAGCAGCAGTGTCCTGCTCTGGCAAGACTGGCTTCTGTCTCCCCTGCCTGGACAGTGGGGACAGCAGGACCTGCTCTTCCCAGGAGTGTTGGGACTTGCACTTCTGCCAAGTGCCCAAACCACCAAGCAGACTATGGACCTCATAACTGAAGAAAGTGCTCACTCCTGATCTCACCAGGATCCAGTACATAGCAAGCCATGCAAGAAGCAGGAAAAGAAAACCTGATACTGGTGGTAGGGTACAAACTCAAAAAAAGACACAAACAGGACCTGTTGCCTTGCATGTGCATGTATTTACCCAAAATCGTTATGGATAAAACCAAAGAAATTGAAGAGTAGCTGGCAAAGCTGTGGTTCTGCCTTATCCATCTGAATGCCCTGAGCATTATTCTTGCTTGCAAGTTGGTCCAGTTTCAAAATTCAAGATTGGAAAGACACGCTAGGAAGACCTGCTTAGGAACATTGAGGAGGGCGGTCCAGGCCTGGGGCAATGTTCTAACTACTGGGCTGTCAGGTCAGCGGTGGGTGCTGGGGTTGCTATCCACATATTCCATATCTGATGGGGCTAGTGAGATCGGTGAGATGTGAGAGATCACAGAGTTACAGAATGGGAGAGGTTGGAAGGGAGCTCGTAAGATCATCTAGTCGAACACTCCTGCTCAAGCAGGATCAGCTAGAGCCTGTTGCCCAGGACTATGTCCAGATGGCTTTGGAATATCTCCAAGGATAGAGACTCCACAATCTCTTTGGGCAAACTATCCCATTGTTTGATCACCCTCACAGGAAAAAAAGCGTTTCCTGATGTTCAGACAGAGCCTCCTGTGTTTCGGTTTCTGCCCATTGCCTCTTGTCTGGTCACTGGGAACTACTGAGAAGGGCCTGGCTCCCTCATCTTCATTTTCTCCCTTCAAGTATTTATACACATTGATAAAACCCCCCAGAGACTTCTCTTTTCTAGGCTGGTAAGTCCCAGCTCTCACATCCTCTCCCTATATGAAAGATGTTCCAGTCCTTTAATCATCTTTGTGACCCTTCACTGGATTTGCTCCAGTAAATCCCATTCCCATTAGGTCCCTAGAATTTCAGCCAAAGAGAGAGGAACTTAACTTCATGGACTGCTCACCTTCTGAATGTGCCTGACTTTCTCATACAGGAGAAGTCCTGAAGTCTGGCTGGTTGAAACCTCTGTGGGCTTTCCAAGGTATTGGAAGTTTCTCTCCAACTTCAGAGAACTTCACTTATTTTAGGTTGATGGAATTTTTCTCCTCTTCTTTCTGTCCAACCAGTGTCAGGTACCTATATTTCTGTAAGCCATTGCTGAAGTGCCTAACAAGAGAATTAGACCCGGTGGGCTGTGTTTCATCCAAAGTATAAAACAATAGATAACAGACACCAGCCCACAGAGGAGAAGGAGGAAGCAAAGAGATAATATTGGTCTGCCAGTTTGGTCTGCCAATGTCTGAGTTCTTTCATGTCTGGATCACTCCCTAAAATTTAGATGAGTTCAGCAGTAGCTGGGGAACATTATTATCAGGTGCTGTGTTGGTTGCTTTCAGGGGATCAGCAAAGTCCTGACCCTTAAAATGCTTCTCCATAATCTGAACTCTGCACTTACTTACAATTTCTATAGTAGTACGTGGGACTGGGGCCTTGACAGTATCATTCCTTTTTCTAATGAACAAATCTCTCTATCAAAAATCCACATATTAGCTTAAAGCTAGTAAACAGGAATGTTTAACACAGCAGCACCTTTTAAACTTGAATTGCAATAAGAATATAATCAATAGCACTCAGTGAGAATGAAACCTCATCAGATTTTTTTGTACTAACATATTTTTACCCAATCCCCCCGCAATTCTTATGTATTTTTCTATTAGTTTTTCCTATGTGTTTTAGCTGTCAGTATTTTCTTTTCTTGTACTTTGATTTATTATATTTCCATTTTGCTTTTAAATAAACATCCTTTCTATTATCTACAGGCAGTCTCATTCCCAATAATTTATTTAATTGCTTCTTTATTGTTTTAATTCTCCTACAGCAGCTAGAGTTTACTATAGTTTTCTGTATGGCATAATGTATCTAAATTAATTTCCTTCCTATTATTGCTGAGGTTAGCTGCATTGTAGCCAAGGATGAAATTATATTCCCATTTAAGCCTACTTTTCAGTCCATCGCTTAACTTCCAGCTAAGCCCCTTGAAATATGATTTGCTGCAGAAAAACTGTTGGAGTATGTCCGGGTTTATGCTCTCAGTTTCTCCTGCTTTTTGCCTCAACGTCTGGAAAGCCAGAGGAAGCTGCCCGCTGGGGTTTGCTCTCCAGAAGACTGCTCCTCGAGCAATGGCGTAGATTGAAAGGAGCGGTGAGAGAAGGCAGAGTTGCACCACAGGCATGGTGGCTCTCAGCAAAACTGAGCACTTGCTTCTATGATCTGTGCATGCCATGGCAGCTGAACACCCTTGGGACTCTCCATGAACAAACAGGACACCAGGAACAAGGAAGGATGATTCATTTACTGCTTATAGACCCAGTCTCTAGGTATTGGAAACAGCCATTGGGACAGGATTCATACCACCCATCTATAGCTGTTTATAAGCTACACCTCAGTTGGTGAGCGGAGAAATGGAGGCTCAGTAGCAAGACAGAGGTGTCTAGAGGTAACCCAGATGCTCAAGGACAACCTCCCTGGCCTCTGGCAGCTGGGCAAAGACTCCAAGTCTTCTGTAGGCCCTCTGTCATATCTACCAGCCTCATACAGATGTCCTGGGCATTTAATGTGGAACTAGGCACGTAAATCCCTTCAGACTCCCTTACAACATCATTTCAAGATAGAACCTCGAATAGGTTGGGAGAACTATCGATGAGAAATGCTGATTTCTTCCCATTTTCTCTCATGGGATTCTCAACATGTAGCTCAGGCGTGTAAATGTCAACTGTGTTCATCTCAACGCAAGCTCCTAAGGCCATTTTCAGGACCCAAGGGCATGCTTCCTTGTCCCCACTGCAGACCTGTTAGGCCTCCTCAGAGCTGACACATACAGACCCAGGACCTGTGGGAGACTCACCCCTTCCAGAGCAGCAACTGGAAGCCAGACAAGACCCCTGAGGGCACCTGGGGTGGCAATAGATGTTGATGATAAGGCAAGTGAATCCTGCTCTCAGCTGCTCGTGGGGCTCTAGGCTGCTGTGACTGGATGTCCACTGCCCGTAATGGGAGCTCAGGCATTTAGCTCATGTGTAGACATCACAATTCAAGTGTTTTAAACTAGAGCTGAATCCCATCTCTAAAATTAGGTGAGATGAATTGCCACATCAACGCCTTCTCAGAATTCAGGGTTAGCTGCTAGCAATTGGCTAGTTTCTCCTGCCTTGCTTTCTCGGGATTTTCTCTTTTCCTTACCATGGCCAGAGCCATAGCTGCAACAGCAGCATTAGGAAGCTGATGGTGATGCTTGCTGCCCCTCACTGGGTGTGCAGCAGAGCAAGCAAGAGGGGTTACTGAGCTGTAATCCATAGCAAATCACAGGAAGTACCATATGCCCTATATATGTAATAAAAATATGACAAAAAAATTGGCAATGCTGGTTGGAGTAACAACAATGTACACTACACTTCATGACTTGTTATCCACGTGTGTCCTTTTCAGAGCCACAAACTTTAAAAGAATTATTGCAGCAGCGGTCCCAAGAGGTATGTTAAAACACTGGTTCTGTAACCATCCGAAGTGGGTCTGCAATATTTGTCTTGTAAACTTTTTGCAACCATGTCCGGGAGAACTGTGACCCCCTTCAGTTCCATGTTCCTTTTCCATCACCTCTACCATATCAATAATAAAACGTGGTGTAGCACTGCCAGCAACATCTGTAGAAAAAAAAATCACAACAACTCACACTTCATGAAACATTATAGTGGAAAAGAAAATGTGTTCCAAACCACCTTGAGGTTCTGGAGTTAATTCATCATTAAGCATGAAAGACACAGGCGCTGCAGACTTCTGCATTGTTTCCATTGTGGAAAGCCCTAGATTTTGCAGTCTCCCAGCATGGAGAGCCACATGATCACACATCTGTGTCTATATTTTAGTTTGTGCATTTGCTAACTAATTCATCACCTACTCAAAACCAAGCAAACTCAAATGAAAAAAATGCAGGGCACTAATTTTACACCGAACTGTTAACCAAAGACATGCCATGTTTCTAAGCTTCCCTTTCTGCAAAGGGCTCATCACAGGCAAGTTTTACCACTCATATGGATCAATCTATAGATCAACACCTGACCTAGGAAAGATAATTATTCTGGCAGCACTGTAGCTGTTACCTCCTTTGCTAGGAGCTGCACATGAGAGGGGCAGAGTTTGAATCATAAAAACTAAGGCAAGGATACATAAATGAATTAAAAAAAAAAAAACCATTGAGATGACCCAATCACACCTCAGACCACTGGGAAACAAGATGTGTAAGAAAAGAATGGGGCATTTCAGTTGTGGGCAAGTCTACTAGACTGTATTATCTTCTTCTTGGTGCAACAGCATAGTCCTTAGATGTATATGGCAACCCTCCGTGGCTTTACAATAGCAAGAACTCTTGAAAAATTCACATTGCTTGGACAACAAATGATGGGGGAAAGATTCAAAGACACCGTGCAGATAAAGGAACACGTGTGCAGACAGCAGTGAGCCACATGTGCAATACACAAAGCTGTGGCTGTGCAGTCTGGCTGGGGTGGCTGCTCCTGGGGTCGCTCACCCTGGGCAGAGTAGATGTGAGTAGAACCACACAAATGGCTCAGAGGGCCACGATCTGGACCCTGTTGCAGGGTGAGATGAGAGCTTGTGTATGACCTATGTTTCTACAGCTTGGGCTGTTGCTGGCTAAGTAACATTTTAGCTGAACTTTGCTCTTAACAGATTGCAAAACCTGCTCTTTTCCAGATAAGACTGTTCCCTTTCATTATTTCTCCATAGCATTTTATACTCTAGTTCACTTTTAGTTCTGGTACAAACTTCCATGCTTGTAAATGGATGACTACCTGCCAACAAGCCACATGTCTGTTTTCTGTAATCTCTATTTTATAATATTCCTTCTTCCCTTCTCTGGCATGTAGTTCAGGCACACTCTAGATAATGGAGCGTTACTGGTACCCAGAAACTGGTGATTCGAATTTTTTCAGATATTTATCACTTAGTGTTATAACTGCAGTGAGTGTTTTTGAACAGCTCCTCTCATTAAAAACATTTAACACAGAGAATAATCTCCTCTAAAGAGACTGAGGCATCATGGCAGTTATTTAACAACTGAGGACCTGTAGCAACATTCAAAGCATATGCTAAGGCTTGCTGTTCAATTAGGATGCCAAGTGGCAGCTCAAAATTTAACGTGAGTTCAGTGCGTATTCCGGGGATTGACTGGGAAAATATGGTTTGGAAATGTCCACAGATAGGAAGAATATAAGAAAGTTCCAAAACACAAGCAGCAGATGGTGTCCAGAAAGGCCTGGATTTTTCTGCTCTAATAAAAGATGGACAGTTCTCTTGACCACATGATAGCCGTTGGCTATGAAAATTCTGGATTTTTGTAAGTGAATTACTGGCATTCAAAGACCTGGGAATTTAAGACAAGCCATCCGAACCTTAGATTCTCTCCCTTCCTGCAGTCATTCTGTGAGAAACAGCACGTCTGTAATTCCACTGGGTTCTATAAAAAATCTATTCTCTCAGGCATAATAGGAATGAACCTTTTTCATTATTACTGGAGCCCTGCTCAAATGTGATTATAATAAATTCATACAAAAAGACAGCTCAGTAATACAAAGCAACTACCAAAAGGTAACTACATACTTTCAAATACAGATCTGAACAAATAGGATTCAATGTGAAAACTCCTTTGGATTTCAGTAGGACTCAAGTTTCAGCTTTTGTTGTTTCCAGAGTAAGTTTCCTTTAAAAACCTTTGCTAAAAGAAAAACACACCTTTTTTATGTTCCAGGTTTGTTTTCTAAGAAAAAGATATTTAAATAGTTGAAACCAACTTCTTAAATCATCCAGAATCTCTTTCCTACCTGGTTATGCCCATTGAAATGAATGGAACTCCTTGCAGAATTGAAGAACTACCTTGTCTGAGGAAGGCTGGTAGATCTCAGAAAATAAATTATTTCTGGACTACTGGCATATATGTTAAGATTTAGCTCAAAAAGGCCTTTCTGCCAAGTTATAAATTCTCAGACATTGTTGTTTATGGTTGAAAAGCTGACATAGTCTTGGGAGTCATGTCTCAAATGCAATTCTATAATTTCTATAGGTTTAAGGAATAAACTTTATTGATGGAACATGGTAATTGATCATGCCCCTTCAGTGGATGTAAATGTAGTTGTCACTCATGTCAATGACCAAGGGGACATTCATGGCTTCAGCTGTAGAACAATAGAAACCTGAAAATGACTGTGCTTATTGTCTGTGAAACAATGAAAAACTGTGGTAGGTACATTTTACAGTCACGTCATAAAACATATCTGAGTAAGAACACATGCTTTTTTGATCATTAGGGTTTTTCCAATTGGATGAGCCAAACTGCACAACACTGTAGAATTTACTTTGATTTCTATAATGAATCACTAAAGCAATCCCACGAGGCTATCCGATGTAATAAAAGATTAACTATTTCCTAGTACACAGAATCATGTTTATGGAGATGTGCCAGTAAATTCAGCCTAGCAGAAATGTACCTCTGACTATATAGTGGATTTTTACTCTAATTCAAGCTGATCCCTTCATGACACAAATTCCTGCATGGTCGCAACTTCTGTTAGGTCTCCATACATCACTGTGTCTCACGAGACCTAGAAAAAATTATATTGGGACACCAAAAACTGAACTGAAACAGGCTGCTGGCCGCATTTAGACATTTTGCCACAGAAGTAAAATCAGTACATTTTGAAGCAATATACAGAAATCTTGTTTGCTGCAAGTAGAAATAAAAATATCCTTCCTCGCACATATATTCACCGTGTCTTTACAAATAAAATCTATTCTCATGAGATCATGGAATTCTACAGAAACATTCACACAATACTTTGTGCCTACACTTTGGGCAGAAAATTTCTCTATAATAAAAGTGAATTTTACCACTTCACATATTTATCCACTCTACTAAGAAGCAGCTAAGCTTTCCAAATCACTGTGCACATCTGTGACTATCCTGAGCACGTTATTTTGAGTTTTCCTTCACTAAAGTGCCTGTCTGATGAGAACAATGTTTCCTCTAAGAAGGGGATAACACAGGCTACCCGTGACTCTGCAAATCAGAAGAGGAAAAAGACGACGGACAAGTATGGCAGTCCTCAGGATAGGAGTGTGGTTTCTTCTTGATTTTTTGCTAGTTGTGTTTAAGTCATAGCTTGAGTACATTTAATGAGTTACCACACAGGGGAGAATTAGTGTTATCAGTCCAAATGAATGTTGTTTTCTTGATAAAACTATGAGATAAGAC
The DNA here is from genome assembly GCF_000687285.1 of Phaethon lepturus. Taxonomy (NCBI): domain Eukaryota; kingdom Metazoa; phylum Chordata; class Aves; order Phaethontiformes; family Phaethontidae; genus Phaethon; species Phaethon lepturus. Next base: position 18,639 of record NW_010528194.1, read on the forward strand.
ATGTTAGCTTAAACTTCAGTGACAGAGGTTTAAGTTAATACATTTTACTCTCTGTTTGCCAGGAAGCCTCTGCACCAGCTACAGCAGAGCAGCCAACATGTATATGGTAACTTACATATATGTGTGTCCCTGACAGACTCCTCCTGAATCAGCTTAAAGAAACATGAACATGTGATTAACTAAGATATGCTACTGCTAAAACGCAGTAAGAAAATACCTTTGCAACACTTTATAGTCCAGCAAAGTCTGGCAGTGTTAGATGTGAGTTCCATTCCATCAGTGACATTATTTTTCAAGAACTTGAGGTATTATACCTTAAATTTCATTTGAAGTATTAGTATTAGTATTGACTTGGTAAAGTACATGAGAAGAGTAGATGATTTATCATTCAGCCCAGTTTCTCTATTTATACATAGCTTCAGGTTCTATTTTTGGATGGTCCTTTCAACCTCAGTAAAAACTTGCATCATTCTTCTAAAATTTGAGTACCAAATGTGGAATGTGGCCTTTAGTTTTTGTTTGGCCTGCAGATTTCTAAACTTGTTATGAAATGACTATGTTAGTTTTAATTGAGGATTTTATGGATATTTTCTTAAATTGCAGGATCTGAATAAATGGGAAATTGTGGTTAGTCTAAATTCACCAAACAGGTGTTAGTCTGACTGATAGAAATACTCTATGGAAGCTGGGATTGATGCTAGGAAATTATTTCATGTCCTGCTTAATATAAAATAAGAGGACAATATTTGAGGTGAGCATCTCTGTAACCCAAAAGAAGCATGAATTCACAGGAAATTGGGACTGAAAAATAAATTAGCATTCTGCTCTGAAAATGGCAGGATAATCAAGACCTTAGATCTTATATTTTTTCTATCACTAAAAGACAAACTGTCAAGGATCAAATGCTATGAAAAGCCCAAGTACACAAGGAATTATTTTGCTATTTTGCCTGCAGGATCATAGTCCAAAAAATACCTATTAAGAAATAGTAGCTAAAGTCTCATGTATTTATGAGGTGGTTGATATGTAATTTTAATTTCATTTTTGAGAAGAAAATTAACAGAATAACAGAATCATTAAGGTGGAAAAGACCTTTAAGACCATCAGGTCCAACCGTCAACCCAACACTACTATGCTCACTAAACCATGTCCCAAAGTGCTACGTCTACATGTTTTTTGAACATTTCCAGTGATGGTGACTCCACCACCTCCCTGGGCAGCCTGTTCCAATGCTTGACCACTCTCTCAGTAAAGAAATTTTTCCTAATATCCAATCTAAACCTCCCCTGGTGCAATTTGAGGCCATTTCCTATCATCCTATTGCTTGGGAGGAAAAGGTGCCTCCTTCAAATAAGACAGTTTTAAAAATTTGTTGAAAAGATACTGGCTATCAGAATTTGGTCCAAAATTCAGACAAAAAAGAATTGGTCTCAAGGTAGCCCTACTCATTGCAAATAGAACTTATCACTGACATAAAGTCTACATCTTAGTAAAGATAAACTGGTTACTTGGGAGAAGAGACCAACCCCCACCTCACCACAACCCCCTTTCAGGTAGTTGTAGAGAGCGATAAGGTCTCCCCTCAGCCTCCTCTTCTCCAGACTGAACAACCCCAGTTCCCTCAGCCGCTCCTCCTAAGACTTGTTCTCCAGACCCCTCACCAGCTTCATTGCCCTTCTCTGGACACGGCAAGCAACTCAATGTCTTTCTTCTAGTGAGGGACTCAAAACTGAACACAGTATTTGAGGTGCGGCCTCCAGGGGCACAGTCACTTATCTTTACTAAGATGTAGACTTTATATCAGTGATAAGTTCTATTTGCAATGAGTAGGGCTACCTTGAGACCAATTCTTTTTTGTCTGAATTTTGGACCAAATTCTGATAGCCAGTATCTTTTCAACAAATTTTTAAAACTGTCTTATTTGAAGGAGGCACCTTTTCCTCCCAAGCAATAGGACGATAGGAAATGGCCTCAAGTTGCGCCAGGGGAGGTTTAGATTGGATATTGGGAAATATTTCTTCACCGAGAGAGGGGTCAAGCACTGCAACAATCTGCCCAGGGAGGTGGTGGAGTCACCATCACTGGAAGTATTCAAAAAACGTGTAGACATTTCACTTCAGGACATGGTTTGGTGGTGTTGCGTTGATGGTTGGACTTGATCTTAAAGGTCTTTTCCAACCTTAATGATTCTGTGATTCTGTGAAAGTAAAAGTAATGGAATATATTTGAGAATTATTAAACTGTCCTTCTCATTGGCTCAACTTTGAATGAAATGGAAGCCAGCATTAGTAAGTGAAGCCAGTGCTGTGGTGTGCTGAAGAATGTCTTCACACAGTCATTCATATTGGAGATAATGTTCAAAAAAAAAAAAAGAGGACAAAACAAAAATCTATTGTGCTGACTTTACTGGGAAAGCAATTAGATTGACTGAACATTTTTAGAAACCTAACCCTGATTGCTACTGTATGTGTTGTTCCAGCTCACAAATTATTTTCACATGTTAATAATTCATTTTTTCCACAATAGTATTACTTATTTTCTGGTAAGCATATAATTGATTCATTAAATTGTGTAGTTCCCTACAGTTTGACCTCTATTGACATCTCTGAATTTGTGGCAAGCTATTTTAAAAGAGCAAAATCATATCACAGCCAGCAGCCTTACACCAGTATAAATATTTTCTACTGTGCTAATGCTCAGTGTTCACTTTCTGGCAGCTTACCAAGAATTTTACATAGGAATGCACTGAGCTGGAGACCCCTATCTAATAAATTTTATCTGACACACTCAAACATCCACTTTTATTACCATGTCTGATTTTCCCATGCTCATACAATTTAAAGCTACAGCTTCTCCCTTTCTCTTTTTTGAAGAGAGAGTAATATTTTCAAACAGCATGTCACAATGCACATTACCGTGAGCACTTTCATCTGTGGAAGCTTAATACAAAAGAAGGTATGATATATATTCAAAAAAGCACATTCTCCCACCGACCCCACCATCTCTCCACAAATGCCCCCTAAACAATGCAGAGAGGGAAAGCAATTTTCTGTCACATTTGTACTGGTTAGGGGCTGCAATGTTTTTGCACTGCAAAATGAGTCCTAGTCCTGATGTTCTTGAACATATACATGAAGTGTAATAAATTCTGCAATATTTTGTAGGACTTTGCCACTTTAATATGCTTTGTCCAGGGACTAATCTCTAAGAATATGTATCTAAAGTAAAAAACACTATGTAAGATACCTATAACATCGCTATGATGAATTATCAACATTAGGGAACATAGGCCTTCGACCATGCTTCGACCATGCCATGCCATCCCTCAGCTGATGCAGGAACATGTCCGAATGTCACTGCAGCAGTGAGGTGACACCCAGGAATGGCACTGCTCATCACCTGCAAGTCTCAGGGCCGTCCTGCTAACATATGTTTCAGAGACTGAAAAGTACAAGGGTGTCACAGTATTTGGAAACTCGATCAATGTTTGCTGGTGGCTTAGGTGGAAATCAAGAACTGTCCCAGCCAAGATTTTTAATCATAGAGTCATAGAATCTTCATGTTGGAAGGGACCTTTAAAGGCCATCTAGTCTAACCCCCCTGCAATGAGCAGGGACATCTTCAACTAGACCACGTTGCTCAGAGCCCCGTCCAACGTCGGACCTTGAACGTTTCCAGGGATGACACATCTACCACCTCTCTGGGCAACCTGTGCCAGTGTTTCACCACCTTCACTGTGAAAAATTCCTTCCTTTTATCTAGTCAAAATGTATGCTTTTTTAGTTTAAAACCATTACGCCTTGTCCTGTTGCAACAGGCCCTGATAAAGAGTCTGTCCCCATCTTTCTTATAAGGCCCCTTTAAGTACTGGAAGGCTGCAATAAGGTCTCACCAGAGCCTTCTCTTCTCCAGGATGACTAACCTCAACTCTCTCAGCCTTTCTTCAGAGGAGAGACGTTCCATCCCTCTGATCATCATTTTTGTGGCCCTCCTCCAGACCTGCTCCAACAGATCCATGTCTTTCCTGTGCCGAGGGCTCCAGAGCTGGGCGCAGGACTGCAGGGGGGGTCTCACCAGAGCAGAGTAGTGGGGCAGAATCCTCCCTCGACCTGCTGGCCACGCTGCTTTGGATGCAGCCCAGGATATAGTTGGCCTTCTGAGCTGCAAACGTACATTGCTGGCTCCAGTCCAGCGTTTCATCCACCAGTACCCCCAAGTCCTTCTCGGCAGGGCTGCTCTCAATTCCTTCATCCCCCAGCCTGTACTGATACTGGGGGTCACCCTGAGCCAGGTGCGGGAACCTGCACTTGGCCTTGTTGAACCTCATGGGTTTCATAATGCAGTGATTAAATCGTTCCCTATTCCTCTGCTTATCAGTAACTTTCAGCTTTGCCTAATGTTCAAACTGTTCCTTGGTTTAAAGCTATAACAATAATTTTAAAAAAAAGAAGCATGCAGGAAAGGAGTCACTTCAGTAAGAAGATTTCCGTGGTCAATAGCTTTTTTCCTTCTGGGCCAAAAGGAAAGTCTTCTGAAGTCAAGGACACCCTGCATTGACTTCAATGAATCTTGCATTCTCTCTCCCTGAGGTGTATTTACAGCAAAGCAGAAAAGTCTCTCCTGAGCTTTTGAAAATGTAATTTCACCTAATGTAACCTTTTAAGTTTGGTTTTTTTTTTTCTGACTCCTTACCTTTGGACAAAAGTTGAATGATGAAGAAACACAGAGAATTTGGGTATTGCTCTTTTGAAATTTTCCATAGTGACAACTGTAGAAAAAGTAAAATAACGAGTAAAAAAAGTTTTCTTTATTTTTTTCATCCAGAGAGTTTCCACAAAATAGACAATTTTAAACTGAAATCCAATTTTCAACAGAAATCCAAACAAAAAAATCCCACAGAGCCACCTGTATTATCTCATTAAAAATATACTTAAAACAGGTTTTAAAGAGTAAAAGAACACTTTAGCTAAGTTTACATACAATAATCTAGACTTGCTAGATACCACTTTCATATGCTCCCAACTTCTGTGCAAAACAAGATATAAGTGGGTATTTTTTGAAAATCTGTGTATTTGTCACTGGCTCAAAATATCAGCACAGTACAGTATCTGGGAAGCATTTATGCAGATTACAATATCCTTGCAAGTCAAGCCTGAAATACAATGTGAACAAACCCATAAATGGGTATCCAAAAATCCTTTTATTCATTTCATTCATTAAATTTCACTGTAGTGTGAGGATGGTAACCTCTCTATAAAGCAGCTGATCTGAACCGACTACAGAGTCAGCTAATTTGCCCAGTAACACAGAGAAGAACCTCCTAAAAACCCTAACAGGGAGGATTACGCACTGTTCAAGCCGTCACCCTGGAAGGACAGAAGTGTTCAATTATAAACCATGACTATTTCCATCGAAGTCAGCGGGGCCGCTCATGCACGTGCTGAAGCGGAGCACAGGCACGGTAGAATTTGTCCTCTGGCACCGAACTGCAGAATCGCCAACAGCTCTGAAGCAGCCTGTGCAAAACCAGAAGGTTTGCAGCAGCACAGGGTCGTTTCTGTGGCCGATGTCCTGTCTTACACAGCAGTCTACATGCAGTGTCTGGGAGAGGTGATGCCTCTACCACCAGCCCTTCCTCTACCTACGCTGCCTCCTCCAGAGCAGCTGGCTACCATCTTGGGTAGTCTTATCTACTGTGGCTTGTCAAGCCGAAATATTTGTTTAAAAAAGGATCAAATATTCATAGCTCATTTATGCATTCTTTTAAAAGGAGAAATGAGGCTTGTCATGGTAGATAAATGCCAAAGTACTGTGAGGAAAGGAAAGGAAGGGAAAGGAAGGGAGGAAAGGAAAGGAAGGGAAAGTAAGGGAGGAAAGAGAGTTTTTTTAACATGCAATATTTATATATTTCTGCTCCTACTGTCACCCTTCAGTGTCCTGATGGTGAGAGTTTGGGGAGGTTCTGCACTATTGCTGTAGCTGTGTGATCCAGAGCAACCCTGCTAACCCAGTCTTGCCACTGGCTGTTGTTGGTTTGTGTTTTGTTAATTTTTAGAAGTGATTCAGGCAAGTTATTTCCTTCCAGGAAAGCCCTAAACTAACACTGAATAAGCTTGTCAGTCAACACTTTCATATAAAAACCAATGTGGAGCACAAAATGAGGATTTCATTAAGTAAGGCTTTGTTGACAGACCGGTTATTTTCTATATGAGAAGACTTGCAAGACAGATATCCATTGGTTCTGGGTGAATAGAAAGACATTACAATTTTCCTCCCTCATTTCTGCAATAGCACTGCAAATATCTGACTTTTCTGAACGCAAAAAGGAAACATTACTGTTGCTTTCTGCTTACCCCAACATCTTCATTCATCTTTGATCTCCACAACCTTTAGTCTAGAGAGAAAAAAAGCAGTTCAGGATCATTAGGAAAATTTTTAAGGCTGTTATTCCAAATATATTCCCAAGAAAGAGAGCAATTAAGCCAGAATCACTTTGCTCTGCTACTGTAATGAGCACAGAAATAAAATCCTTAGAAACATGTAATGAACTGGGCATGCAAAAAATCAATTTTGACTTGGCTGTAACACATGTTAATATTTGAAACCAAAACACTGTATTTTCTTCCTAGCAGGCCCTTTTAATCATATTTTAGACAATGGGAAAAATGTTCCTGAACGTCTCTTGCATGTCTCTCTTTTCAGAAGAGATGAAATCCAGTATGAAATCATAAAGGCCTGAAACAATGCATATGGTGAAATAGGAATCCATGGCATGATCAATGTACATTTTGTCTCTCAAAATATGGGCATTATTAGAGCTGAGATAGCAGAAGCTGCCAAGACTGCAAATGTTCCCTCAGAGATCTTAAACAAAAAAACACACTAAAAAAAAAATCTAATTTTACAAAAATTTAACAAAAATCAGAATGGCAGTTTAATGTTCCAGATGTTAGGCACATTGAACCAAGTAACAGATGCAAGACAACAGGCTTTCCTGAATCTACTATGTAATTTTGCAATACAAGCTTCGGTGACTTAAACCTTTGCCATCAATACCTGTTTGTGCTGGGTATCTGCATCAGGATGAGAATAGGGGCAGCGTCTGAATTCTGCTAAGCCCTTTCTGAAAAAAAGGCTAAAGAGAGAGATACAGTTTCAGCACTAAGTGATCCTGGGGTATTTTCTTGTTGTTATTGTTGGGTTTTTGGTTGGTTGTTCTTTTTCCCAAGCCTGTGCTTAGAAGAAAACATTTAACTTTTGTCAAGGTGGTGTCAGAGCTTTAGTGTTACCCACCCTCGTTTTCCTGGGCCATAAGCCACTGGAAGCTTTGCATCTGCCCAGCAGAGACATAGATTTTAGCAATAAGACTCTCTGCAGAGTAGAGTAGAATCTGAGTGCACTTAAATTTCCTGTGGTTGCTATGAATGCCCAGGAAATGCATGCCCATTTCCCCAGAAGAAATTCCACAGCCTTCCCTCACAGCCAGGGCTGCTTGGAGATGGTTTCTGTTCCTGGGGCTGTGACACCTGACTACTCTAGGGAAGGCGGAACTGGCATGGGGCAACTGCAGGGCATCTTTGCCATTTCTTAGAAGAAATGACTAGGCAAGCCAAGGTTAGGTACAGGTTAAATTGAGAGATGCACCCATCTAAGGGGCATGGCCAAGGCAAAGCAGCCAAGACATCTGTGATCTCACCCAGATCCATGAGGCAGATGCAAGGTCAAGCGGCAGAAACCAGGATGCAGGAGCAAGGATTGAGCAGGTGGCTCCAGAAACAAAAAAAAAACCCAAAAAACAAAAGCATGTTGAAAAACAGTTTGGGAGTTTTCCTTCCATATTTAAAAAGATGAGATGCAAGGCAGCCAAGAAGGCTTTGAGGCTATTCCTCAGCTGAACTGTTTTGTCAGGCTCCTTTTTGTTTAGGTGGTGGTCCACTGCTGGTCCTGAAGTCCAGGCAGAGATGGCATGCTGCTGCTTAGGCTACAATCTTATGAGAAAGTCCCCAGAGTGAGGAGCCTACCCCAACTACCTTCTCACCAATCTCCCTGAAAGTAGCAGAGAAGAGCAGCAAGGCTGTTGTGCTTCATGCACTGTGCAAACCAGTAGCCCCACAGGAAAAAGAAAAACAATCTGGTCATTCAGTTGAAGACTGTATCAAAACACATAGACACGAAGAGACCAAATTAGTACAGAACACCATTGTTAGTACTTCCCAGCTCTGGGCTATTTGTCTTTAATACTTTAAAAATGGCCTTATCAGTTGGATAATTGGTGTTTCATAGTATAACACTGGTTTGTGCTGGCAAACAGACCTGTAGAGATGAGACCCCCTTCCAGTCTTTCCGTAGAGCCAAAGCAAGGGAAGGCAACAGAAAGACAGAAAGATTAGCTGGCTTTCTCAGTGGCACAGAGCTCAGTGGTATCTCTGGGAATGGCACCTCCATCTCCCAAGTCTCAGTTCGTGGCCTAATCCTGGACCTTAACCACTGCGGGTGTGGTTCATCACTTACAAAATGTGACACCTTCAACATGTCTCTTCTTCAGGTGGGAGTTGCTGGGGTGTCAGCACATCCAAACATATGCTCACTCACACCAGTGACCAACTTACTTTTTTAAAAATCTTACCCATGTATTTGGAAGACCCAATTCCTCCAAAACCTTAAAACTTCAGTTAGTCTGAGTTGAAATCAGCAGGACTTTCTGTAAGTTCAAAGTTAAAGATATGCTTGTTTTCCCCTAATGCACCTGGACTGCTTAAAATAAAGCAGAGGAGCAAGTGGTGGGGAACTGAGAATACAACTCACAGAAACAAAGTCCCAGAGCCTTTGTTTGGGACTGAATTTCACAACAAGAGGAGATGACTCCAAAGGCTGAGAGGTAATTATTTGTGTTTTCTCAGAGACTGGGAAAAGTATGGAGGCTGAAGGCATAGGATGGCTGAAAGGGGATATAAAAGGAAGAGCAGAAAGAACTGGGGGCTTTCAAAATGAATAGAAGCAGAGCTGAAGACCTGAAACATCTGCAACATTTTATTCCGGAGATTTTTGTTTTAAAGGAACAAGCACTGCTTGATTTTCAGATGTTATTGCAAATAAACAGACTGAAAATACACAGGCAACTTTTCTGTTGGTGGTGGTGTTACTGCAGGACCCCAGTGCAGAGCACGGCTCCGGGGCGGGAGAGGTGGCTTGGCTCTGCCACTGCCACCTTCATGCAGCCAGCAAGACACTCCATCCCCCAGTTTTCCCATTTTGCCTATTTGCGTTTTGTGCAGCAGCTAGCACACAGGGCGCTCTGCAACCACTGCATTGCAAGTACAATAATAAAAAATAATAAAAAATAACAATAAAGTTACTACTGTGTAGCCCACATGCATACCTGACAGAAGAGCTGTGAAGGTGAAGGATCCTGGGACTTCTACCCGAACACTGAACAGCCAAGCTGACTGCATTTATATCAGACTCTATAGACTTCTTTACTATTAAAAGATCCAAGATCCATAACATAGCATTGCTCCTTCTCTGCCTGGAAAGGGTGTGCTGTGGATGGCAAAAATCCCACTTGTATATTTAGCCTTTTCAATGCCAAACACAAAGAATCTTCTTTTCGAATCTCCTAGCGATTATGCTGTTGACTTGTTTAAAAAAAAATAAAACTTTTAATAGCAAATGGTATTGTCAGCAATCATTGATGCCTTTACAATTTTGCATTCTTTTCTTTTATTTTTGTAATATTTTCAGATTTCTTTTTAACATATGATATGGTAAATTGTTCACCAGATGTGAAGGAACTTTGAGGAATAACTTTATTGTTATTGTTGTTGTTGTTGTTATTAATCATGGCCATGAGTAAAAAAAAAAGAAAAGCAGCCTTCTGTTTTACTTCACTGGAGAATTTGGAAAGACAGTGGCATAATTCATTCCAGTTAGATCAATGACCCCTTTTCTATCTCTGTTTTTCAGCCTATTAGGCAGTGGTTTTGGTTCAAATAAAATATTTCAGGGCCAGATTCAATCTGAACTTCACAGCTGTTTTCCTAAAATGTGTGAATATTTGCTGTGTCTCAGGTGCATTTTGAGAAACCATAATCTTTCCACTGCCTACCTGATTACTCTGCCATCTTCTGCAGTCTGCTGACGCACCTGCACGTTGGACCCATTGCTGTTGTCCTTGTAGGTGGAACTGGGAAGGGGCAGAGGCGGCGCGGGGTACAAGGGACTGGGCAGGAATGCTTCCTCTCTTGCATCTTTTTCAAATGAGTTGCCAACCAGGGCATCTCCAGTTACGGAAATTTTCTGGCATCATTCAGTTAAGTTGGATTCAAGGCTGCGAAGCCCACTATTTATGCAGAACATGTGTCCTCGGGTCCCTAAGTTAAAAAACGAGATGGTGTAAGAAGGGAAGGAGGCTAGTAGTGGGAAACAAATATAACAGTAAAGGCACATACCCATGTTTGGTAGCATACATGAGACAGCAGAGAAATTTAATCCATAAAAGAGCAATGCTTCAGTTAGCATGAGATTTAAGGACATTTTTTCAAAATTTTTTTTGCCTGACACCTACTTCAGCAGCTTCAGTGACACGGTGGGTATCACAGTGGGCTCTGCAGTGCTGTGTCCTGCCGTGGCATGATTATCCACAGGGTCCACACTCTCTATCGGAGACCTTTGATGCACAGTGAGGCATTTCATGCTTTTTACATCCTGAGAAGCTGGCAAGTAACTTGTCTCTTATCAAAACTCAGAAGCTTATTGAAGGCTCAGCTGATGATGCAAAACTAACTTAAATTTATTTTTTTGCCCTCTGTACAACTGTGATAGTAATTATCAACATTCTTGGAAGGTTTGCTTTTGATGCTTCAGTTTCTTTTAACATAGTAGGAGATATGAATAATACAGATGTTACTGATGTCAGTGAAATTATATTACATTCAATGCAAAACAGCTCCCAGGATCAAGACCACACTGAGACAAAGAAGTGCTTTAAGGTACAAGGAGGAGTTGCAGGTTTGGTCTTACGTCTGGTACGTACTCTGGGACCCTCAAATGAAAAATTATACATAAGCAGTATAATGTGTATGGATACCCACCATCAGCCTTACTGGTTAGGCAAGTGAGACCAAAGCCATGGCAGGCCAGATTAACCGGAGAGGTGGGTCACAAGGAATGAAATTAGCACTCACGGCTGACACGGGAGAAGTGATGACATTTCTGCAATTAAGCCACCAATATCAGCTCCGTATGGGTGCAACAGAGAGGCTAGTTCTTTGCTTTTTTACATGTAGTTTTTCGACCATTACCTGGATGGTGTTTAAAACAGCGGCTATCTTCTACAGAAGTGTCTTATGCATAGAATTATATGCATATTCCAATTAGAGCTTCCTAGACCTCATGAGACAGAACATGATCCCCCCTGGTGTCCTCCAGGGACCCCATGATGCTGATTAGTTTCACTGAGGGTAGGGAGATAGACAGGCTCACCAATATTAAACCATGAAATAGAAAAGTACATAGGACATGTGGCTGTGGACACCTGGCCATTGGTTGACCCCTGGTCAGATCTTGCTTGGGTGGACTTTCTCTGTGGTGTTGGTGAACCACTTTCTTCCTGCAGCGATGGCTGTTGGGTGGAGGATGCCCTGGCTTCATCCCAGCCTCCTGGAAATTGAGACTTGGGAGACTTGTCTCACTCTCTCCCCTTACCCTGTGCTTTGGGTGTATCGTTTCCACCAGGTATGATGTACCTTGGTCTACATATGTGTCCCTTAGTCTAGCACCATTTGGGGGAGTTGATTCCTTATCTGTCTACTGGGAGAACTACCTAATTTACATTGGCATGCTATGCTCTTCACTAGGGACTAAGGAAGCCAGGTTTCATGCCAGTAGAAGAATAAGTAAACTGGGATTCATTTTTCAGTCAAATTTTTTTTTTATAATGCAAATTATTTTACCAGGTTCTGCAATGACATTCCTGCTCCTTCAGGCCAGCTGTCACTTTGGAACAAGAAACACGGAGCCAGCATAAACCTTTTTTTTTTTTTTAAATGTTCAATTAATGCTTTTATTAATATTGTTATTATTAATAATTATATGAAAACTACTTTTTTGTTCTTTTATTCAAACATTGGAATGAAAGTAGTGACTGATTTCTTATTTATTAAAGTCTGCGTTGCATCTATAAGAATAACCATAGTAGATATCACACTGTGTATAATGTCCATTGGCAACATTATACACGTCAAGGACAAAGTTATGATAAATCTTTTCCAGTAACAGTACTTCCAATTTTTTTAGGTATTGAAAAGTCAAAAGGAAGAAAAGATCCAAAAGTGGCCTCATGTTCTAGAACATTTTCTGGGTGATGTCTGCAGCACCCATCTTTGAGCAAAGTGCCATCCTGGAATTCCCAGTGAGAGCCTCCTGCACAGCCCAGGTACAGATATCAAAGGGCGGGCTGGGCTGCATTGGCGCTGCCTTAGCGCACCGCCAAGAGGTTTTTGAGTTAGGACACTCCACTCAGGAAGAAAAAACAACTGACATCTCTTGTCTTATGTATTGCAAGCAGCTATTAGTACAAAAGCATTTTGCTCTCTGAGCTTGCCCTCCAAAATATTCTGACCAAATTTGTTTTTACAGAAAGCTTCTCAGAAATTGTAGTTGATGACACTCTCAGACTAACCTATTGGAAGGACTGTCTGAAATCAGCACTCTGACTTACCCTATAAAGGAACTATGTGTTATTTTGTAAGGAAAAATTGCTGGAGTGGGATGTGGTTTGCTTACCCTCTTAGTTCTTTCATATGATACTAGCTTGTTATTATACGTTGACAGAGTGAAAGCTAAGGAATTTATCTTCAAACACAAGCCTTATTTTCTTAGAACCTATTTCCAAAAGCCTAGTAAACCTATTTGGCAAATTACTGTAATTATTTTTCATTCCCTTGTCCATAGTGGGAAGTACAAGTGTGCAGTGTAATTACAAAGGTATTTGTCCACTGTGTAACTTGAGCAAACATCCCATCTGTATTTTTGCGTCAGATGTAGACATTTCAGGTTTAAGCCAGTTAGTTAAACAGAGGGAAAATTGGGCCTATTGCAGAGTGCACTGATTACAAAGTTACTGAAACAGTGGGAAGTTTCACAGGTGTGATGGTCCCCATAAATTACCTGTTTCTCAGGAAAATGAAAATAAATAATTTTTAATTCTTTCCTTAGGACCAACACATTTTCTTCAGTAGAAGTGAAAGGGCACTAAATGTGCCTTAAATGCCAATAAGGTGTTGTATAAAAGCAACCAATAGCCTTCAAAATAAGGCATGCTTGAGATGTATGTGACCAAAAATAAGTTCAGTGCCTTATGTGAACAATGATAAAAGCGCATACCATTTTTTATGGTGACTTTAACGATGATCACTCCGTTTCCTCGAAATTCCTTCAGTTTGCCAGTGTCAGGACATCGTTCTCGATGAGGAAGCGGAGGCCTTGGTGAAACGGTTAAATAAACATATCGTTATTGTCTAGCTTTAGAAGAGGATATTAGATTACATACCAGGAGAGCAGGCCATGCTTGTCTTCAGCGTTAAAGTACTCCTTGGTTTCCATTTTCCTGTAGCGCTGTGTTCAGTTTTGATTACCTACAGCCCCCAAGTTTGGTTTATTTATCTAAGTGTTATTCCAACATAAACTCACAGAGATCAGCTCTGCCTTCAGTCCCATGAAGGCAGCTCAGTGGGAAACGTGACTCAAGTGATCAAGGACAGAAGTGAATCCATTACCATTTTCTAAGGTATCTGTGTGTTTATTTTTATGCTCAGATTTTTTAAAGTCCTTTCAAATAGGATCAGCACTTTTTATAATGGGAAAACCAATTATAACACAGGTGATTAAAACTTTAATAAGCTTTCACAGAAGCAGTGGCCGCTCTAATGATTTTTAGCTGGTGAGTACCTTAACAGAAGATTTTGTATTAGATATATGTGTGTGCACATGCATATAAAACCATGGAGGTTTAACAAAACAGTGCCGTGCAAAGCAAGAATAGTATCAGTTGTTTGTTATCAAGATAGTACTAACAAGAGTATTAGATATTTTCATGCTGGAAAACAGAAAAAAATGCCCATTATCTTGTAAAGGACCTTATATCTTTCTCCCATATGCCATTTCCGCAGGGTCCATCCAGTTGCCCCATACCTGACTCTGTGAGCTTGGAAGCACCAGTGAAATCCCCATGGGGACTGCTGCAAGGGTGGGCTATACCTACCGTCCTCATATGCCCACCGTCCTTGTGGTGCTGGGCTTGGTGCCCCAACACGCGCCTGCCCGGAGATCCTGGCATCAGACGCGTCAAACTGGGTATGAAGAGAGCAGGAGAGAGAATCCATGGGGCAAGGGGGTGTGAGGAATGAAGAGCAGTTCTGGGGTCAGCGTGAATTTGGCATGGTAGCCAAAGGGAGGGCTGGGGCAGGAGAGGCAAGAAGGTGAGTTTGCGAGCTCGGTCAGGGCTGTGTGATTGATTACTGGAAGAAAAATAAAGGAAAGGCAGAAATGGAGTGAGAAGAAAATGTGACCCAGGAAAAAGAGGAGAGGGAAGAGATGATGGGCAGGAAACACAGGTGATCAAAGACACTCTGGGAAGAGAGAGGGAAGGGAGGGAGGACATGAGAAAAAGAAAAGGGAGATAGGAAGAAGATGGTGGCTAGGAGGAGGGAATCAAATGACCCATAGAAATAATATATGTAACCGTGGTGGAAGGGCCTCAGATAAGCACAGCAGCAATGTCAGTATGAGATTAAAAGCAAAAAGTAACAAAAAATATTCTCCAGCATTTAATTCTGTGATTGGCTTTAGCTATCAAATGACAGAAAACAGCTGCATTTCATAAAGCAACAACTGGGCTGCAGTTGTAACCTAATCCTTGCATTTGACACTTAGAAAAAAATATTTTCCCTGCACGTGTGATCCAGTTATATGACTAGTACCACACTGATGAAATCAGTGAAGCTGTAAACTAAGTTCTTAATAACTTCTTTTGTCTTCATGCTTTTCCCTTGTATCTTTGGATCAAAGAGTAAAAGGACAGGTTTTAAAAGACTAGGCATTGTCTTTCTGAGTTGATTTAACCTAGTTGGTTTGTCCCCGCTACCCACAAAGGAATGTATCATTGAAAAATATAACCCTTACAAAAAAAATCAGCTAAGGAATGAAAAGAAACAGTAGGTGAAGCTACATATTAAACAAAAGTTAAATGGTTCAACTATTTTTTCAAGAAATTAGCTTTGTTTTATGAAGGAAAAACAAATGTAACATATGTCTATCAGACATAATAGTAGCTTTATGTTTGAAACTGAGTTCTTCAGTCTCTCAGATATATTTGAGCTTAAAACTTATCAGCTTGTGTATAGGAATGTGAAATCTGAAAATATTTTACCAAAGCAGTCAGTGAAGTTCCTTAGATATGCTCATCCACTCCTTCTGTCACTTGCCCACTGTACTAAAGCTGATAGTATCTCACTGAAAAGGCAGTATTTCTTATGTATAATCCTAAAGATAAAGTCCTCGCTGAGGGAGACATGTAAATAAACGGGCTGTTCATTTTTTTCGGAACAGCTAATGCAGGACATTCAATGATATTTTATGCATTTATAGTGGTGCTTTTCAACCCCACTAATTTTGCAAACATTGTATGAAGGAGCACAGAGAACTGCAGTGGGTTTTGGAGCAGCGGGCTGCTGCCCACAGCTGCTTCGCAGGGTGCAGGACAGAAGTGGAAGGAGAAAACGTGTCCAGTGACAGCACATCCACCTTGCTGCCCTGTAAATCTCTGGAGTCCACTCTTAGAAAATACATCACGTGCTAAATTACATCCCTACGAAATGGAATGTATTTAAGTTATTGTAGTCTTGGCCAAAAAAAATCCAGACAATAAATTGAACAGATCTCAGTTTCTCTTTGTTCTGGTTGAAAGATTAAAGCAGCTCTAAACCTACAACTTCAAGGATACTAAATATTTCCTACCTGGTATCGAGGTCGCTTAGGCACCATAACCAGAAGACTCCAGAAGGTCCTTTGCTAGTTTTTATACCCTCTCCATTTTTTCTGTTTTAAGTAGTAATCTAGGAAAATTTATATTGGTGTGAATTAAAATGGATCAGTCAAACCACACCACACATTTGTGACAACACTGTCTCAAAGAATTAAAATGGCCATAATCTCACAGAGTTCACTTGCACTATTTAAGCGGCAAGGCAGATGCTATTTCCATCGTTCAGCCCCTTGCTTCAGTTGTCCAGAGCAGTTAAAATATTAGAGTGTGCTGTACCTCTCACCCAGCCTGCAAGCCCAAATTCCTTCCTAAATCCCTATGGCAAGGAGCCCCATCCCTGAAAGCAGCAAAAGCTCAAATCAGTGTGCCACTTCATAGGCACCAGAATAAATCCATTGGAAAGCAGGAGTCATTAATTCTGAAGCTCATGGAGTTGCATGTTTACCTGTGAAAACTTTTTTAATCTGACAACCTTAAATTACTTCAGCTCCTAGTTTGTCCCAAATGAAATCAGGTTTTATGAAAAATTCTGCAGGTGATTAATTGGTTTCAAAGCCTTCCAAACACACTCACCATTTCCACTGATATTAGTCTTCTTTTCACAGGAGAGAAATGAGGTTACTGGAAAGCATATTACACCAGCCTACTTCTTCTGGATTAAACGTGCTTGAAATAAATGTCATTCCTTTTCCCAGTCTACAGTTTATCATTTCGGAGAGAGAAAACTTATTATCTTCATTTTATCGCCACGTTGTGTAACATTTTTCCATGTCATCGTACAAAAAATTATTTGACATATTAAAACTGGAAATACACTGCTCAGAGACCAAACCTTGTTACATGCACACTGCAATTATGTGCAACTTTATTAGGCATTTCACCAGCAGTATCTAAAGGACTCGGGGCCTCATTAAATAAAGCATTTAGGTGCCTAAAGAGACATCTATCTCCTTTTGTGGGATTTGGCAAACTAGGTTCAAATCTGCAATCCAACCTGTCGTGCTCAGCTACTACCCATCCTTGTATTCACTAGACTCCGAAGCCACCAAAGGATTTGACCTTGCAGCTCCTTAATTGCTTAGAGCTGTTCTTCTGGGCATTGCAGGAACTGACCTATTTCCAGCTGGGCTGAATGGCTTTGCATCTAGCTCACACCTACCAAAATGATTTCATTCCAGAAACCGCCAGCGAAACTCCTCCCGTGTACCCTCGGGCACCTTCGGCGCAGAAGGGCTGAGCAGTTAAGCCAGGCGAGCTCGGCCGTGGAGGAGCAGGCACTTCCCGAGAGCAGCCCCTCCGATTTACTTCAGCCGCCTGCGTTAGGATGCGAGGCGTTGCGCTCGCTCCAGTCATGGTGCAGGATGTCTGGGAAGACCAGTTCAGATTTAGATGTCCGCACCGCAGAACTCAGATGAACCCCCAAACAGGTGTCTCCCCCGCTTTACACGGCACAGCGCGATATTGTAATAGACGTCCCCGTGGAAGCTGCGAACAAGCTGGCTCGTTGAAGCGGTGCAGGGCCCTGCAGTAAAGACATGCCAGTTCAGCAGAACTACCTGCCGTACTCCACCGCGCAGATCCAATCACAGTAATGTCCTTCCTGGTAGTACCTCAGGGGTTTGTGTGTCCTGCAGTGTGTTGTGTGTGTATATGTATTAATACAGTGCATCATGCACCGTGTAAGTCCCCTGCTAGGCCTGGCACAGCAGCAAAGCTCAAAAGGTATCCAGCCCATCAGAAGGATACATCACCTTACTGAATGTGCTTCTAATACTTTTGACCAAAGTGTGGTCTCAGCCAGGGAGAGGAGAGCCTGAGAGCCTGGGCCACCTTGCCCGCTCTCAGAAGGGGTCCATGGGGGAAGCCGCCAGCAGAAGCCTCCCACCCTTGGTGTGCCGCAAAGACCACCCTGATCTGGACGAGGTGCCAGCAGCAGCCTGACTCTGCAGCTTGGCACTTGCCTGGAGTACGCGTCCGGGCCCCAGCCGGTGACAGCTGCAGCACATGGGTGGAGCTTGGCTCCCAAATCCTGCGTCCTTGTGCTGGAACTGGGGGTTTTGAGAACAGCGTGGGGATCCAATGGACCGTAAAAAAATTACCCTCCAGCGTTAGGAGAGCTAGCATACTCATTTAGCCACCCTACTATAAGTAAGCCAAAGAAATGTGGTATTAAGGACACAAATACGGTGTGTTTAACACCGTTCAGTAATGATGGAACAGGAGAAACCGGCTCTCTTCAAAGATTTTCTATGGCCTTTTGTCTTTTGTAGCACTGAATACGAAGACTGGCTCAACAATTCATATCCCAGCACCACACCCGTGTGCTCAGTTATAACATGAGGTCTACGTTCTGGTCTTACAGAAAGAGATCTTACAGGAAACCTCATTAGAAAAGTAATCTGTTATGGATATGGCATTAAAATATACATATAATCTTAAGGTCCTAGCCGGTGCATGATAATTGATTTCAGTACAGCTGTAACTAAGTTTAATACCCCAATAGATAGTGAATGTTGAGTGCCAGGAAAAATAAAACTATTATATGATTGCACATTTTCAGGTGAAGGTTTGTTTAAGGCAACATGGCACCATACATCTTTATTAGATCACCACAGGTGACTCGAGGAGAACTTAGGGCTAGATCCAAGGACAGTGTAGGTGGACAGACCTCCCAGAAAATCAGTGGAGGTCTTCCTTTTCATCACAGGTGATCTGGTGCAGTGAAAACACACTCCGTTTTATTCTGGGATGCTGCTTTATGAGTTTGTTCTGCTTCTTTGGAAAGAGGTGCCGTAGCCTGGCTGTGAAGTGAGTGAGAAAGTAGGTGTTAAGTTCTACATGTATGGGAACTCTCAGAGACTTGTCTTTCCTTGACCAGGTGTGAAGGTCTGCAGGCCTACTTCCCTAGCTACTTTCTCTTGGACATATTGCAGTTAATAGCACACAAGAAACAGTTCAGCTGCAAGTTTCAGCAGGTTTTAAATATTGCTAAGGTTTGGTTTTGGGGTTTTATTTTTTTGTTAATTTCCCATAATATTTTCACACTGTAAAAGGATTTTCTTTTTTATTGTAGCACATTATTGCACACTGCTTGCTCATAATTGCCTAATGTTTCCCTGCTCTATAGATTTCTCTTGATTGTTAATATTAAAAGGCTTATTAAGATCTTCTCTATCAGCTTATGTTCTGCACATATACTTAAAGGGTTGGCAAACTCGGCATAGGATAAATGTCATTTTTAAAACATGTTACAGACAGAGTAAAGTGGAGGTTAAAAAAATAGAGATTAGAATGTTGAATAAATGTCATGACTGCCAGAATCAATTGAAAATGAGCATTCTTGCGGGCCTTAGCTGGAATGAAAAGAGACTTCTCCTCCCCCAAGCCCAGTCCCAGAGGAGTACAATCAGGATGGTACTAATGAGCAGAAAACTCACAAGGTAGGGGTGATGTTTCCTCCAGAAACACTATATGCATTGGTGCCCTGAGCCCCCTAAGGACCTAAAATCTGTTATTGTTCCTCCTGGGAGGTCCGTTTACACTTAACACACATCTGGCTTAATTAGGTTGACAGCTGCTGCAGGTACTGTTGGACAAGGTCCAGGCATCGGAGTGCATTAGCATTTGTTTAATGGTTTAACCTTTCATAATCTGATCTCCACTGTGTAAATGATCCAGAGAGATATCTTTTATTACTTGTTAATGTGTGTTGTGTGTGTATGCACATACACACACTCACACAAACATGCAAGCAATTCACATCAAATGTGTCCCACTGTGCATTGAAAATCAAGATCTTTTCCAACTGTAAACTTTTGATTAAATAAATCCAGCTCCAAATTAAGCAAAAATTAACAAGATTAACAGGGAAAAGAGCAGCAATCACACTGTATATGAAGACAGAAGAAAATTCAATTACTTTCATGTACAGAAAGCAGCCACCACATAATCACAAGATTTTGTATACTTATGGTTTTCATGTTTTAATTAAAAAGAAACAAACCAGGACAGAGAAAAAGGGGTTATAGTTTTTGCTGCCTATGTAAATGAAGCCAGCATAGAAGGTGGTCCAGCGCAGACTCATGTTTGGCAATAAAGCTCACGTTCTTCATATTTTTAAAACAGATCCAATGAACAAAATAGTCCTGATTCTGCCCCCAATTAAAAGCAGAGTGACTCTTTCAAATTCACTGGAAATAATCTATTTTTACACTTGTGTACCTAAGGGAAGAATATGGCTCAAATGATTAGGCATGTGCTTTGTTTTCTCAAGAGAACCCTTTCCCCGTATCCATTGAAAGCATTTTTTTCACTTTTAAATATTCTTTTATGTCTAATTGGCTTCTTTCCACAGTAACTCCCTGTAAAAATAGCCTTTGGCAAGGCAGCCGACTTCAGCACAAGCCCAAACCTTATTGTATCATTGAAAGCAAAACCAAATCCAAAGGCACCTTTCCAACTCCAATCAGCGTTCTTTATACACCGACGTGCTCGTTTACCTGACAAATTATTGTTCACCTTTCTAGTGACTCCCAGACTGCAATACGGCACGTGTTTGGAGACTTTAAACATCAAAACAGAGAAAATCTTTGTATAGTGAAAAATCCCATCTAAATATGAATAAACCAAGCCCTTCAGAATGTTCTATTTCAGTGTATGTTCTTGCCACGGCCCTAGCATGTGTCAGATCTTCTCTGTGGCTTGGTCCAGACAAAGGAGAGCAGCCTTCTGCACTTGCCGCGTAATGAAATATTTCTTTGGCTGAGGTACTTCAGTTTTGTGCTGCATTGCGGAGGAGCAGAGGTCTGAGCTCTGCTACAGAACCCATCCCAGATGCGTTTGGATTTTTTTGGCTTTTGGGGACATTTTGTCATTGCCTGTCCTTTGTGGGACTTTCTCAGGTTGTAATGTGTCTCGGTGAAGCAGCTCAGGGTACCAGAATCAAACAATAGTGAGTGCACGTGGAAACATGATTAGAAACAGATGTTGTTGAACATCTTTGACTCCGCTATTTCAGAGCAAGAGCATAGAGACCATGTTCTCCAGTGTCATGCATAGTAGGTTTGCACACTAATTCCCTTTTAGAAGGGAATTTTCTTCTGTTTAAGTGAATAAACTTTATGAGCAGAGTAAACAAAGCTTTAATGAGAATATTGTGGTTATTGACTGGATCAGGGTTTCGGGCCAATTAGGCAGCTGCTGTCCAAGCATCTTTGGTGCTTTATAACACTTGTTATTTCATGTATAAACTCTCTTAAGCCATCTCTAAATCATGCAGTAGAGTTTGGTACACAGACTCTTGTGCTAGCAGAGTAGTGGCTACACTGGAAAACCCACCCTGGGGCACAGAGGCCCACGAGGACTTAATGCAAGATGTATTGAGATGTACCCTTGCTCAGCTCCAGCAAATGTCACATATTTACGTTATTGGGGGGTGGGAAGAGCAACTAATATAGCATAAGGGAAGAAAGAGAGAGGCTTGAGGAACATATTGGGGCCGTGAATCTTATGGGAAAAGTTAAAAAATGAAAAAAAAATGTACTAGCCTTCTGTTTCCTGGATAACACAAGCCTTGCCAAGGCTTGTAAAAAATAGGCACAGGATTTTCCCTGGTCACACTCACACAAAGTCATCTGCTGGGAGAGATACAGTTCTGCTGCATAATGTAGTTTCCTATATTATTTAATATCCCTTCTGACGGCATATTTGAA
This sequence comes from Phaethon lepturus, assembly GCF_000687285.1. NCBI lineage: Eukaryota > Metazoa > Chordata > Aves > Phaethontiformes > Phaethontidae > Phaethon > Phaethon lepturus. The sequence goes on from NW_010528194.1 coordinate 40,392, forward strand.
GGAAGTTTTGGGGAATCTTTTTGTCTCCGTTAAACAATGCCCAGTTCCGCATGAAATATAATACTTTTAGGACTGATCATGGTCTCCTGCTGATCCTGTCTGCAAGTATGACAGTTTAAGATTAACTTTCCACAGATAGAAGTAAAAAGCTCTTGCCGAATTTTAACAAAAAACCAAAGGAAAATGGCAGTGGATGGCACAGTTTGATAACATTTGGCCTCCATAGCTTTGTGTTCAGGAGGAGTTCTGCAGGAAATTGATTTGGGACTTTTTAAATGCTTAAAATTAGCTACATACTTAAATACTTTGCTGAATTGCTGCCTCACCCCAGAGAGAAAACAGCTCACTGTAATCTCATTGGTATCAGATTTCCATTCCCAGCCTCCCTGAAAAATCAATGTATGGCATGAAAATAAATCCCTACTCAAAATGTGACTATTTTAATTTTTGAAGAAAGGCTGTTTCTAAAAAGAAAAATCCAACTATGCCATGAGGCAGCCAAAGTATAATCCTACAATACATGTCTATGTCTGATTGCTTACCTTGCTTTATGTTGTGTCCTTCTGCTTCTGTTCCTGGATGATTTTTGGAAGGAGTTTCTGGAGGAGTTCTATATCTTTTATCTCCTAATATGTGCTATTCTGTGCATCAACTACAATTAATAAAAGCAACAGCAACGACAGGTTTTAGACTGTTCTACAAGAATCATTGCCGATGGTTTGCAAGTGAAGAAATGGAGGTACAGAGAGGTAAAAGTACTGTGACTAAGAGCTGTGGTTGGTAGATGAAGGTGGGAGACAGAAGCAGGTCTCCTGAGACCAGGTCTAGTGTTTGTCTTTCACTAGAAATCCTGGCAATCACTATGAGATGTCATTAACTTCAGTTGGTTATATATTTTACCAAGGAAATGCACACACCTCGAGATAAACAGTTTGCCACCACACAAACACCTCAATTTTGGGTGCTAAGTCTTTTCTTTCTTCTGATCAAGACCAGTCATTCTGGAGAGCACACAGTGGCAGGGGACATCACGAGGGGACAAATAATTTCAGCAGCTGTGCTCAGTTCACATACCTGTGGGAAAACACAAAAATCCACAGAAGGTACTCTTCCACTTTACCGTAACAATTGCAAAGCTGTTCCAAGTGTCCCTCCAGAATAAATCTCAATTGTGACCATAAAAATTGAAGTAAGTGTATGGCATAACTGAATGATTATTTAGTCATAAAATTGAAGCTTTTTTCTCTTCTTCAAGTCATGGCTTTTACCTGTGGGCTGGCAACTTCAAGAGAAAGAGAGTTTAAATTCAGGGAGAAAACTCTATGAAGTAAGAAAAAAATGAGAAATGGATAAAAGCCTGGATGTGTGGTGCAATGCAGAAGGAAGAATTGAAAATTATCCCAGAGTATAAAGACCTGCAAAATAAAAAGGATTATGGAATTTTGAGAAGTACCTTCTGGAGAGGAAGGATGTATTTAAGGGACACAACCTAATGGTTCTTGTAAACACTTTTCTAATAAGATATTTTTCTCTGTTAATGTTGCTAGTTGGCTGCCTCGGTGACCAAGAGTGAGAGTCCTGGACAGTTGGTGTAAACCAGATTAGAGACCCTCCTCATTTTTGAAATGGAAACCAGATGGCCGGTTTGAAAATCTCAGTCATGGACTGGCTCTCTCCCCAAATATTTAAAATATTACATTAAATGTCTCTAAGGGAAAGTTAATAATGAAGATGGTGCACTGTATTGAAGAAAAATGACATTAAATATTTCCTGTTACTAAAATCGCTTTGCATAATAGTGGGATTATATTGAAAAAGCAGTTCCAGTATTAGCAGGATATATGGTATTACGAAATCAAGTAATTTTTCATAAAAACAGCATATGACTGAAATTGGTGATTCAGTTACAACAGCTTGACACCTGCCTGAGGACTATGGGGTTAGTGAGTCAAATTATTGATTCCTCCTGCTGAGGGGAGTCACCAAACATTACCCATCTAACTAGCATGCCTCTGGAGGACAAGCACAACAATAAATATTTCTACTATGCGGTGGCTCTTTTACTGGGAGGGCAAAGGAGATTCAGATGTCTGTTGACATTGTGGGGAAAGGTGCTGCAGAGGGGAAAGGGTCGTTATAAACCACCCAGCTAATGCCCTGTGTCAGTGCCATCCCAGGGGCAATCCTCAGTTGTGTCTGTTGCCAGTCTCTGGGTGAAACAAAATGACTGAAAAAAAGAATTTGAAACCCCATAATATTTAAGTAAAAGAAAAATTGAGAAGTGCTTTTCCCTGATAATTAATTTTAGGCTTTGGGCTAAAATACTCCACTATTGAACTTAACTGCTTTCACTTTACTGAGCTCAACCACTAAGCTTTAGATAAGTGATAAATTAGATGTGCTCGTACGCTGCCTCAGCCCACCAGTGTGACACGAGATCCCAGCTGGCTCTTCCCACAGCCCACACTGCAATTTCTAAACTATAAACTAAGGCAAGGAGTCCTCAAAAGGCTGCCTTTTCCCATCAATCTATAGGTCTGTGTGGGCATGGCGAGGGTGTGAAGGTGATAAGATTTTTAACAGCAGCAATGGCGGAAAGTTGAAATTAGATGAAAAGGCGCCATGGAGAAAGCTTCTTACCACATGAAGGCAACCATGTCTTATAGCTATCCCTAATTCAGCCTCCTGCAGGATCAGCAGCCTTGCTGAGGCAGCCCTGTGCTCCCTCTGCCCTCCCGCAGCAAGTGGGATGGGGCAGAAAAGGAGGATTGCAGAGGGATCTGGTTTTGCGTACTGGGGCTATCACCATACACTTTTGTTAAGGAACAAACTGGAGGGAACTTTTTTTTTTTGTTGTTCCTGAGATATGATGGCTTGTGCATGCTTTCTCTGTCTAAAGAGGGTAATGGAAACTTCTCTTGCTCTGGACCTCTGGCTGTTACTGTGGTTCAGATTTTTCAGTACTGAGGTTGGTGCTTCAGAGCAAAAATTCCCATCTACAGACAGAAAAAAATAAGAGGCATTCTTCTGTCCATCATGAGACGTGGTCGCAGCCAAATATGAACTTTGGAATTCAATTCTTTCCAATTTAAAGCTGAAGCTTTGGAAAATAATGCTATTGGATTCAAAACTTAAACAAACAAACAAAACCCAAACAAACCCAAACGCACTGTAAATATCTGGAAAGTGATGCATTTAGCTGACCCTTGGTTTTTGTTTGGTTTTGGTCTTTCTTCCTGCAGTGGAGGACAGCACAGCATGTGGTGGAATGAAGCCTCCTGATCTCTTCATTGCACTGGAAAGCTACAGCTTCTATACATTGAATCATACCCAGAGCCTACATCTGTGTAGCTTGTTCAGCAAAGAGCAGACTGCAGATATGGTGGCAGCTACAGAGCATTTGATCCACCCAGGATCATCCTGCTGTGACACACACCATGAGGTTACAGTGAAAAAAACAAGAGTCAACATTCTTATTTTACCATTTCGTCCCTCATCTTAAAATATATATGTATTCATTCATGTCTTTCTGTGTTGTTAGACAGGAATATTTAAGAGGGTTATAGGGGTTTTTATCATCCTCCAAGGCTTCCGGTGAAGTATAATTTGAATGCAAACATCTGGGTGGTTTGCACTAGTCTTTTTCTACAGATAGCAGTTCTCCAGTTGACTTTACAAAGCCAAGAATTACATGAGACAAACGCTATGCAACTCTTACTTAGGTAAAATTATTTAAAGCCACATGATCCTTACACCCTTGCTTATTATTAGAGAGGAAGTGCATAGTTTCAAGTCTGTTGAATTTCGGCCACCATTTTTAGGACCAGTAGATCTCATCAGTTCCTCAAAGAGGAGTCAACCAAATGTGGAAGTTGGAACAACAAATACTAAATCTTGCTCTTTGCCAGATCGTGTTTTCCTACCTCTTTTATTTGCCAGCGTTACATATTTTCTCACCTACCATGGAGGATAAAATATGTTTTCATGTAGTTACTTAGCACATTAGTTTTTGCGACACTAAAAATAATGCATTTAAATGTGATATTTGTGACTACGTGCCCGGTGTGCAAAACCCTACTCATCATTTCCTTACACTTAAATTAGGCCTAAGGGATTCTGAGTGCAATTATGGTGTTGACTGGATTAGTACATTTGGTTAAAATGCATGGATATTCCATCAGTTATTCCTGAGGCTTGTGGGTTATGGACCCAGGAAAAAGCCTGTGGAAGTAAGGGCAGGATGTGAAAATCTGGTTCAGTTATATACAATGATAAGGGTAACAAAAAGCATTAAATATTGAAAACTCAAAATAGACTGTGGCAGTCATAAAACCAGTTGAAGCAAAACAATACAGGCTTGCAAGGCAAGTGAATAAGGTGATGAAGCAAATGGGAAATGCACTTTTTGCAATAGACAGGACCTCCAAAAACACAGAGAATTTTGGATGTGGTGTGAAAAGATTGAAACACACCTGTCATACAACAGTTGCCTTTTGTAGCTGAATATACATACAAGCAGGAAAAAAAGGTATGTAAGTATTTGAAGTGATGCTGAGTATTCTGTAAACAAAATGGAAGGCTTAAAATATAATATCAATATTTATATTAATAGTTATAAAATATAAAATAAGTACTTCACTGAGAAATCTGCTAAAGTTATTACTATTAACATTCTGAAAAGGTATTTTCTGGTACTGTGCTTAATGTATAGAATACATTGTGTGCAGTGTGCCAATAGCTATCTGCTTGTAAAAGCACGTGTTTTCAAAGTGCAGATAGAAACCACTGTACTACAATTAAAACCGGAGTAGGACAGATGACATGGCTCAGCAATAGTCCTTATACTCAAAAAAGCAAAAGCAGTAGATGCAATAGTCTCTGACGAATAAAATTAATTTAATACCTTTTGAGATTCTTTTCACAGATTCTGTTATGAAAGTATTTTCTTGTTTAAACAAAGAACAAGTTGTCCTAAACCTGATAGGTTTGGAGAAGAAAAGAATCTAGGTATTTTGGTGAGGAAGGGTTTCTCTAGGTTAAATTAGTCATAACTTGTTCTTGGAAAAACATACAAAGAAAGGATAAGTCAAATTCTTCTGTAATATGCATGTAGACAAGAACTGCATTTGAAGATTAATTATCTCATTATTTTGCTAATATGCTGTAATTAACTGAGCTATAGCACTGAAATTACTAAATGTGGGATTACTATTCCAGATTTGAATTAGCTTGTATCTTAGAAATGTTCTTCACTACACCTCAGCTTTAGGACATAAGCCTAATTAAATTACCACTTTATTTGCTGCAGCTGCTTCATAAATTTGCACTTCAAAATAGTTCCATCATTCACCATGTCATATCCTGTGTTTTGTAATTATTGGCTGGTAAAAAATTAAACCCGAGGAGTTTAACAATAGCACAGTAGCTTTTCCTTACACTCAAATTAGGCCTAAGGGATTCTGAGTGCAATTATGGTGTTGACTGGATTAGTACAATTGGTTAAAACTGCAAGGATATTTCATCAGCTATTCCTGAGGCTCGTGGATTATGCCCAAGAAAATGAAGCTTTAATTTCATCTAAGTTATCTCCATTATTTCTAAAAAAACCCAGTCCCAGAAAGAAGCTCAGTAGTTACACAGGACAGAGAAGACAGAACAGATTGAATGAAACAATGTCAGTGAGATTTTCACCATACCCTTCAAAGTCAGGCTATCAGCTTAATCTACACTTCTTCAATGTAAGAAACACATTACATTAGGTTTTGGGGGAGTTCCTATTTATTTTGTACATGATCTAAAAAGAATTTGTATATTTTTTCTTACATTCCTGTTTCCAACATTTTACCATTACTTGTGCAACTGCTAAAAGAAGAGAAAAAAACCATAGAACTCCCTGTTAGAGCTGGATATGAAAGAATAAACCTTACCAATACCAAACCTACTTGAACTTTTGCCTTTTGGAGAGGTTACATCTTAAAGGGACATATTACCATGGCAGTTTGCCACAGATCGCTGCTCCTGTAGTACAGTCAGGTATGGGCAGCCGTGCTTGTCTGGTATTTTAATACCTGACTGCTTCAAGTCAGATGTCATTCCAGACCTATTACCATTACTCAGAAATAGCTGGAATGATAGCTGTAGGCAGTCTACCATTTTCAGGAGAAATATTGGTTTCAGGGTAGTCTTGAAATGTGCAAAGCCATGCTATAGTATTTCTTCTAGACATGATTTCAATTACAGGACCTGGTTATCAGTCCCCATTGGCATTCCTTATGATCATCTGCTGTATGCAAAGATGCAATGTCATTTAAATGACATTATTATTCACGAATACATTTGGAAAATCTCATCCATCATACATCCCTTAGAAAAACTAAAATAACAAATACAAGCAAGGTCATTCGTCTTTCTGGGATGTTGCAGATTGGAAGCATCATGACTAACCACGGTGCTTTGCTTATGAAAACACTTATCTTCATTCTTATATTTTGTGGATTTTGGGCCTTTTGAATGCGGTGGACAGAATGTTGCCTCAAACTACCAAAATAAATTGTGGATCTACTATGCCATTCTCCTGAGGCAACAAACATCCTATCAAAATTGCAGGTGGGGAAGGCCTCTTCCCACAGGAAAATTATTCAGGATGTTTCTACAGAGGGATTTCTACCTTATAAGCTCTATAACTACTTGGTATCATCCGAAGGTCACTCGAATACATACATTTGTTGCAAGTAGGACAGTGATACTAAAAGACATTTCGCAGCTATGTAATACAAGGACAGTCTTCCCAAACTATAGGAGAACATTCCTGCATAAAAGGGGGAAAAAAAAAAAAAAGAGAGAACTTAATTAAAACCTACAGGAAATGTAGGCAATAAGAATGGACCCTTTTAAGGAAATCTGACTTTTTCAAGAAATTGTATTAGACAAAATAATTTTCAAACTTAAATCTTCAGTTGAATCATTGGTGGCTATTAGTCAGCATAGCTCCATATGTTTGAGTGCCGCTATCCCAACACACATCAGCTGAGACTCTGAGCTTTCCGTGTTTGGATACCAGCCTGATAAAGAAAGATAATCAAGTATTCATACAGGTATGTATCATCTCAGAGATAATATTCAGTATCGGATAGAATCATGCTGTTGATGGGTAGGTATAGGAGGATCTCTGTGTATTTTTATTGCCAGGAAATCCAGCCATATTCATCACACCGGTATGCAAAGACATGAAGCAAGATTAATTTTTAGTCTTTCAAGAATGTCACCATGTAAATGTATACTCCTCACAAAAACTGCGTTATAAAACCCTTCACATCTCTCGAATGGCTAAAATAATTCCCTTATAGTAACTGTGAAAATCCTCTTTCACAAATACTAAAAGGAAGTAGCAGGCATCGGCAAACCTGGCTTAGAGGGATTTCAGAATGAAAATCTCCACCTTAACATTGATTCTGTATCTAAGATAGGATGACAAAAATCCATTTCTGAACACTATTGCATTTTTGGAGCAGTCCAGATCCACATCTGTACATGGATTTCACAGTTTAGGTTAGTCTCTTTTAGAATAAATGAAATCTCTTCCCAAACCTGAAATGTCATTTTTTAACTTTATCACCACTTCTTTTCCCTTCCCAAAAAAGGAAATTAATCCTATTAACAAGAGCTTCAATCTATAGCCTTCTGTGATTGCATACTCTTGTCCGTGGGCAGGAAACTGGTCTCAGAGATATGACCACCGAATCTGTTATATTCAGCATCCAAAGATCAGAACTGCTGCAAGTTAATTCCTACACCTCTGTAATGGATGGTGCTTTGTTAATAGTGTATTCAACAAAAAAGATGGTGAAAGAAATGATGAGGTATTCTGGAAAAGTGAAAAATGCAATGACAATAGTTATAAAAGGTGCAGTGTAACATGGTGAATGCAATTTGCTCAATACACTTAATGTTCTCTGTAAAAAATCTCATCCCATTCTCACCAGGGAAGCAGGCTGTGCTGTATATGCTATCTATGGAGTCCTTCAGCAGTTTAATATGACCAAACTTAATTATTTCCCCTGCATTTATTTAAAATATTCCCAAAAGATATAATTTCTGGGTGGACAGCTTGTATTAAGGCAAAGAAATACAGGAAACATACTGACAAATATTAGGCTCATGTATATAAGCACATTCCATAATGTTCAGCGTGTAAAGCTTTTTGATTTTGCCTCCCATATTCAAAATGACATGGGAAGACATCCAACTCCTAATTTATTATTCTTCTTAATTATGTTTTACATGTGCAATGTGGTAGTTAGTGGTTAGCGGTGGAAAAGTATTTATGCCTAAAAAGCTCCTTCAGAATTGAAGCAAATTTCTTGGCTTTACCATCTTTACCATCACAAAACTAAGGAGAGTGGGAGGGAGAATATGCAGTGGATATATTACGGTGTAATATGTTTTTATGTTTTTCTGTGCGGTAAGTATTTTTGATACTTATTATGTGTCAGCTCTCTAAAATGACGAACAGGCAAATCCATTTGTCTTCACATCTCAAAGGACATAACAGCTTGCTGAATCAGCCCATTAAATTTCAGTGAGGCACATGTTGCCTTTTATCCTTTTTTACCTCTGACGAACCATGTGCTGATGAAAATCACAACATGGAAGTGTGTGTAAGAACGGTGAAAACTTGTTAGATGCTGAAATGACAGCAGAGACAAGTATTCAGCGGCCGACAGCCCCGTCCGCAGGGTACAGCACACAGCCACGCAGCCCACGGCATCCCTGCCCGCGTCTGACGAGGGACGGGAAGATGTAAAAACCCTTTTACCTTCTCCCAGGCGAATCCAGACCCACTAGGCCCGTAATTGGGACCAGCGTAAGGACTTGTGCTCCTGCCAATCCCATGTTGCCATATGTCCCCCTTCCTGAGCCGTCCCGTGTTGCCATCTGTCCCCACGCCAGCCCAGCCGCTCGGGGCCATCTGCTTCTGCCCGACCCGTCCCGCGGGGCCAGCTGTCTCGCCCCTCTCCAGGCTGGTGCAGCCACACACCTTTTCTGGACGTACACAAATTCCTACCAGCCGTGGATAAATATCTGCTAAAAGGGGTAGAAAGCATGAACAGCAGCCTAGAAAAATCAATTTGTTCTGTCTGTATTTCTTAATCAGTGTCTAGTTCAGGTTTCACCATGAAACGTTTTTTTTGCAAGTCCTCAAAAGTTTCGGCACTGACATTTTATGGAAACTCTGAGCTCAGGTGGCAGAATAGGAACTGGGAGATGGTGGGAATGTTTTTTTGCAATGTGCCCATTACTCTGGTCCCATGTAGGACCTTGTTTGGGAACAAAGGGGGTTTGCAAATCTGCTCCTGCACCTTCATAAAACCCTGGCTTTCAGTCATCAGAGTTATTAAGCTCATCTCAAATGTAGTACCATTAAAGTGGTGGCACACAAGGAAACAGTCCCATCTACTGCCCAGCTTTTTGAAAAGTCTGAGTCTACAAAGCCATATTTAACCAAATGAGTGGGAAAAATGGAAACACTTTCGAATTCCTATGAAAAGGACATTTCCCTGGTCACTGTGGGCACCTAGCTGTATCTGGATGAGGGATGTGGGGAGAATTTTCCACTTTCCAGTTGCATATTCTCACATCCCAGCTCCCTACTGGGACAAAACACAGGCATGCACCAGCTGTCCCTCCTTCTTCCCTCCCACCTTCCCATAATCTGGTTTTCACAGAAAAGAAAACTGGAGGTGTGGGCTGGACAGAAGCCATCATTTTTCCTAGCAGGTAAGTCTAGACATAGCTTATAATACCCTTCATACCAGTTCTCTTCCCTCATTTCCAATCTGTAGCACATTTTTACTTACTTATATTGAAATGAGTATTTTTAAGTGTTCCAGTTTGATTGATGCCATGGAGAAATCAGTGTCATTACTGCTGCAAAATATTTAGGGAGGGATTGTTTCAACATTCTGGCTGTTTATCCAATAAAATATTTTTCCTGAAACAGTGGAGGTTAAAATATGAGGTTTCAAATCCCATATGCATTGACGTAGATGCTATAACTTCTGCTGATTTCAGTAGGGCCAGAAAGCCACCCTGTGGTGAATATTCTGGTCAATCTATCTCTCCACATACCTAATCCATTTAGGTGTTTCTAAAATTAACAACCATATTATCCTGGTACTAAAGATATGAACAGCAATCTGATGCAAATTGGAGTGATCAATTCCATTGGAAATTAGGGTATTATTAAATCAGAGACACAAATAAATCTTTTCCTCAATTATTTTCAAGAGGTTCAAGTTAGACATCTATGGTTTAGGTCACAGCTGTATTCTTACTCTGGACTCTGTAGTAGAGGTCTTGGGTGGTTGTCAGATATTCTTTTGGCTTAAAGATTCACAAAGAATCTTAAAATTATTTCACAATGTGTAATAAGGAATGATGAGTTGCACTGACAAACTAAAACTTTTACTTTAAACATTAGCACCACATGTTGTTAATCTTAAAAAGAAATTTATTCTTTAGAACAATATCTTCTGAACTATACTATGTCCACCTCAAAGAATTAACTTGTTGCTTTCTTAAAAGATTGCTGATGAATTAACCCTCATAATACAAGGGGAAATAGTCAGCAACCAGCTACACCACTGAGACACTCACACTGAGACACTGCTGTGGGGCCGGATGGGATCCACCCGAGAGTACTGAGGGAGCTGGCGGAAGTGCTCACCCAGTCACTTTCCATCATTTATCAGCAGTCCTGGCTAACCAGCAAGGTCCCAATTGACTGGAAGTTATAAAAGGTGACGCCCATCTACAAGAAGGGCCAGAAGGAGGATCCCGGGAACTACAGGTCTGTCAGCCTGACCTTGGTGTAGGGGGAGGTTATGGAGCATATTGACTTGAGTGCCATCACGCACCACATACAGGACAACCAGGTGATCAGGCCCAGTCAGCATGGGTTTATGAAAGGCAGGTCCTGCTTGACTAACCTGATCTCCTTCTATGAGAAGCTGACTCACTTAGTGGATGAGGGAAAGGCTGTGGATGTTGTCTACCGGGACTTTAGTAAAGCCTTTGACACCATTTCCCACAGCATTCTCCTGGAGAAACTGGCTGCTGATGGCTTGGATGGGTATACTCTTTGCTGAGTAAAAAAAATGGCTGGATGGCTGGGTGTAAGAATTGTAGTGAACAGAGTTAAATCCACTTGGTGGCGGTCACAAGTGGTGCTCCTCAGGGCTCAATAGAGAGGTCAGTTCTATTGAATATCTTTATCGATGATCTGGATGAGGGAATTGAGTGCTCCCTCAGTAAGTTTGCAGACGACACCAAGCTGGGTGGGAGTGTTGATCTGCTGGAGGGTAGGAGGGCTCTGCAGAGGGATCTGGACAGGCTGGAGCCATGGGCTGAGGTCAACAGTATGAGGTTTAATAAGGCCAAGTGCCGGGTCCTGCACTTCGGCCACAACAACCCCATGCAACGCTACAGGCTTGGGGAGGAGTGGCTGGAGAGCTGCCCGGCAGAAAAGGACCTGGGGGTGCTGGTTGACAGCCGGCTGAACATGAGCCGGCAGTGTGCCCAGGTGGCCAAAAAGGCCAACAGCGTCCTGGCCTGTATCAGAAATAGCGTGGCCAGCAGGAGTAGGGAAGTGATTGTGCCCCTGTACTCGGCACTGGGGAGGCCGCACCTTGAATACTGTGTTCAGTTTTGGGCCCCTCACTACAAGACAGACATTGAGGTGCTGGAGCGTGTCCACAGAAGGGCAACAAAGCCAGTGAAGGGTCTAGAGCACAAGTCTTATGAGGAACAGCTGAGGGTTGTTTAGCCTGGAGAAAAATAGGCTGAGGGGAGACCTCATTACTCTCTGCAGCTACCTGAAAGGAGGTTGTAGCGATGTGGGTGTTGGTCTTTTCTTCCAAATAACAAGCAATAGGACAAGAGAAAATGGACTCAAGTTGCACAAGGAGAGGTTTAGATTGGATATTAGGAAACATTTCTTCACTGAAAGGGTTGTCAAGCACTGGAACAGGCCACCCGGGGAAGCGGTTGAGTCGCCATCCCTGGAAGTATTTAAAAGTTGTGTGGCTGTGGCACATAGGGACATGGTTCAGTGGTGGGCTTGGCATTGTTAAGTTTAATAATTGGACTTGATGATCTTAAAGGTTTTTTCCAACCTAGATGATAATACGGTTCTATGATTTTATGATTCTATGAATATTGGAATATTGCTCTGTATAAAGTTACAGCCATGATAAATGCGAGATTCCACTTGAAAACACTGATCCCAGACTGTAAGTCATTCAGTTAAAGCAAAAAGAATAAGGAATTACCTATGCAACAGGAACATAAGTTACTAGTTAGTTCAGTAAGAGGCATTTACAACTGAAATACTTCCGATGAAAGCAGGAAATGGTGAAAGAATATCTCACTAGACCAAACACTGTTCCTTAGCCTCTGGTCAAAGTCTGACTGAAGCTGGAGCCATTCTGTTTGAAAGTACAGCTGAGATCTGGCCTCGTTTCTCCCAGAGGTGGGAATCGCAGCTCATGGGTCCTGGCGCAGCAGCTACACTGAGCATAAAGTGCACATGAAACATGCAGCAATGTCGGTGTCCTGGTGATCAGTGTCACCAACCCAGTGCATTAGCTGCTTTTTGCATCAGAAAACCAAACCCAGCCCAAAACCACTGCTTTCAAGGTTTGCTTACTGTGTGCAGGCAGTGCTGCTGTGGGTCAGGATGCAGGGAGAGTGTGCTGCCTGCCTGCTGCGCTAAGCAGCAGGTTGTGCAGCCACGGCAAGGCAGGGTTACTCACCAAAGAGTCTGTGGTAGGCTTTGATAACACGTGAACAGATGCTATCGAACCCTACCCAATGCTTGTGCAGTTCCAAGGAAGAGTGTGAAAAAGGAAGGAAGAGGGGCGAGAAAATCCCAAGATGTGGTAGAGGTACATTATCAGTCGTTTTGCTATTATGACTATGAACAGCGGGTAGTCCATTAAGCCCAGTGTTTTCACTGAACAATTGGAGCTCTGATAGCCATTACAAGCAGGTCATATTTAATAACAGTTGACTCCCCCAACTCCTTCTCCTACAATACATTCAAATGATTCTTTGGCAAGTGAACTAAATTTGTTTCTTCTGCACAGGATTGGGAGAGGGGATAAGGAAAGGCATTTATTTTTGCAGAACTGGATCCCTCGCCACCCACTCCCTTCTGAATCTCAACTACTATCTGCTAAGTCAAAATGAACTTTAATAAATGAGCTGAACTCATTAGCTATGTGAAGCTCATGCTTACAGTCATAATGATTTTAAAATGTGTGGCTGCATCTTGAAGAAGAACAGAGCTTGACATAATTTCAGTTATCAAATACTGGTAATTGACACAGAGACAGGCTGTGCTTTACACTGGGTTATAATTAATCCACTTCAGTGACCTCAAAGGCTGCACTTCTGAGAAATCTACCACTTACGTTTTGATTCTTTGTCAACTACTTCAGCAGACATAAATTACAAATGAGGTACTAATGAAGTATTTCATCACCTGTTTACCTTCAGTGATCAGTTCCCTTACCCTAATTTACAGGAGGCACAATTTTTTTGAAGCTACTGTCAGCTGGAGCTGCCTTTTACTCTGAGCAGTTATAAATTAGCACATAGCTGTGCTTACTCTCACCAGCTCTTTGTTCTGGTTTTAAAATACTGCAGCATAGGAGGAAATAAGTTTATGTTTAGAAACTGATGGATAAGAAGAGAAAAACTTGCATTTTCTTCTTGTCTATTCTTTTCTTTAAAGGCTCACTATATGGAAGAGGTTTCCCCACTAATATAAAAACACCAAATCCTACTACAGTGAGTGTGACTGTGTCTATTTACAACAGTAGGGCATTTGACTCATGCAGAAACTAAATCCTGCCATATTACCAAGCACTTGGTGTGATCTTGAAGTACACGTCAAAGAATCACCTTGGAACGCCAAGGTATTGCCACTGAAATCCTTACATTACACCTGGGAGGCTCACATAACTGCCTCTGATTTAAAACAGCAGGGCTTGATTCCCTGAAAATCAATTTCCCTGAAAAAGTGTGGAGTACGGGATAATTGGAGCGGTGAGTAAGCAGCAGCTTGACTTTCAGAGGCTGGCAGGTGAGGCACAACTGCCTCGTCCTCATCCCGACCTGCTGCTCTGATGCCTGTGGGCTGCTCCCGATCCACCCCTGCTCCCGCCAGCGGCTCCCTTCGGTCCCTGCAATACCTTCCCGTGGGCTCTGCACCATTCACCTCCACCATGGAGTCTCTTTTCTCTCTTAAGCACCAGTGCTTTTACCCCCATCTGTTCCTCCCAGCATCCTGATCAGCTGTCTTCAACTTCTTCCTGCTTCCCTGCTGACAACAGTGGTTCTTCTGCTCTGTGTTGGTGTCTCCACCATCCTCTTCCTTTTTTAGGCTACTGTGGGGCCCACAGTAGCTTTCAACCCAACGAAAGCAAAGCATTCTTTCTGTTTTTAATGGGAGTGCTCCATACTTTATCAGCTTTTCTAAGTCAGGAAAAAATCAGAAAAATCTCCTCATGTTTTCCTAGAGACCTAAGAGGAAGAGTGAAGAAATCGAATGATCAGGAAAGCTACGTGTAATTTGTGAGTTTTGTTTGATACTGGGCACTTCACGTGGAAGCCACTAATGGACTCATAGTTGGCTGGAGTTCAGGACAAACTTACTTTTCAAGTCTGAACCAAACCAGTGAAGGTACTATGCGACAGATCTGGATTTCGTTGCACATTAAGCTGGAACAGGAGGTTGCCTGACAAATGAGAGTAGAACATATTTGTTTATTCTTTGACAGGGTCCTTAATTGGCTCCTTTAGGGAGTGAGTTGAAGAAAAGAGACAGAGAAACAGTTAGGCTCCCATGTTCTGGAGAGGCAATGAAGTGTACCTAAGTGTACAATTTGGTCTACACTTGAAAATTTCCTGTCGTAAATAAAGCCATGAGTTATTGCTTAAAGAAAATTGCAATTTATTTCTTGGTTTAAGCCCACTGACAAACATCCTTGGAAAACCAAGCTGCAATCCCACAGCACCACATAACCGGAGATGAGAAGAAGGTGTAGTAAAGATACTGGGGAGTCCTTGGACTCAGGACCAGCGTGGTGGCCCAGGGCAGCTGTACCACAGAGTTTCAGTGCCACCAGAGAAGACCAAACAGCCTGGGCCCAGGAGGTGTCGGGGACAGTCTCTGGACAGAGATGTTGCTGCAGCCTTCTGAGACAAAGGAAAGTTCAAAGCACAAGGCCCAGCATATGGGCGCTCAAATACTCATGCTTGGACGGCGTCTCCCAAAGGTGGAACTATACAGACCATGTGCCTTAAAGTTTCCCCTTAAGCCCGTTTATGCATTCAGGTCCAGTTATCGTAGAAAAGACACAGTGAGAGTTCCCACTGCACTGGTAAAATCATATTCTTGAAATAATTTGTTTCTGGGTCTGTTTTGCTCTAGGTTTTACAGCCTGCAATGCTGAGGGTAGGAATGCACTTGAGACAACTCCATGGGAAGGCCACGTGCACTGAACCCTGGACACACTTCCCCAGACATCTCCGATTTGGAAACCCATTGCTGAGATTCATTGCCCTACGTCAGGCAGGATCTGCTCCATGATCATTGCTTAGTGGAAAGTATGGGAAAAATAGAAGGCTGTGTTTGTCTTTTGAATGTGCTATTTCCTGGACCTCGCCACATCTCCTCTTTCTCTCTGTCTCTCTCAGCAGAACTGATCACCTCTCAGATTGCTCAGGGCTGACCACACTTGGTGCAACAAATATATGTATCATGGGAAAAACAAAACCTGAACCCAGAAGTGTCAGCAAGGCCCCACCTACTAACAATTTCCATAGGTTTTTGTAACTAATTATTTTGCTATACAAGGGGAAAAAGAGCTATTACCATAGCAACTGTCACAATACATAATATTAGAGCATTTTTTTGAATAAGCTGTACTTTTTGCAGGTACAGACACATCATGATGATCTTTTTTTTCTTTTGCACTTTTTCAACAGTTGTAAGCAATATGCAAAGGATCTAATTTTTTTTTTTTTCAATATCAGTGGGATGCTGTGTTTTGTGGTACTCCTTTTTATTAAAGAAAAATTTATTTAGAAAAGCAGTACATCTAATTTTTTTTGTGGCGGAAACAATAATGGAAATCAATTATGCAGACTTAAAAAGGTAATGAAAGAGGCAGATGGCAGTGAGGAGTAAGTATCCTTTTTCAAGGTGAGCAGGGCTACAGAGAAGCTTAATAAACTTTGATTTTGTCTGTCTCCAGCAATGCTGGTGAGGTACTGTCCACCACGCGGGATGCACCTACAGCTCACCTCTGTGGGCAAAAAGGAGGGGTTCATCCATGACCCAGTTCATGCCACTGCAAAAGCATCTCCTTTTTTCTTCTTAGATAGTCCCAAGCTGCGGCAGCAGTTGAGAGGCAGCTACAGCTGCCACCCACTTCCATCCTGGCACCCTGCTGCTACCTATGGGAAGTCCCGAATGTGAGGGAGAAAATTACTGCCCTCAAAATGTGAACTATTGCTTTGCTGTATTTTATTTCCATTCAGTGGCCCCAGGCAGAACCCAAACTTGGCCCATCTTGGTGAAGCGTACCTTCCCCCGTGGGCTGTTAAACTGTACCTTGTGCTTAACATTGAAAGATAAGACTAGTGCAGTCATGCAGGTAGGAACCAGGGATGGACTTTCTATTGATGGTATGAAAGTGAAGCAGAAGTTACAACATCCTTCATATGCAGACAGAGATTTGATGTTATGTAGCTTCTGGATCTACCTTGAAGTAAAGAATTGTACGGGCTGTGGGAAGAGAAAAGTCAGATTTAGAGCAGCAGCTAGGGTCTTGTGTGCTTCCAGGTGATCGGACAAGGTTGAATAGCACATGGATTTCATATGCTTCTGTGAAATCACTGAATTATAATTCTCTCTTTCATTTATGTCTTTGGTAGCGATGTAGCCTTGTGTGATGTTTTAGTCGCCATTTTATCCTCAGGACTCTTTGAATTTTAAAGGCCAACAAGAAATGGCTATTGCAGTTTAAAGCAGGAAT
>NW_010528194.1:57527-86468 GCF_000687285.1 Phaethon lepturus
AAATAACTTCTCCCCTTTCCCCCAAAAAACCTATATGGCAAAACTACATGCAACTCAAACAGTTTGGGCAAATACAAAATTGTCCTTTCCTTGCCCAGTTCAAAATATTTGAAAATGCCAAAATTCCCGGTAAAGGCCTGTGTTTAGTGTTCAATCTCAGCAAAGAGCTTAAGTCTATGCTCAATTATACGCACATGCTTAAGTTCTCTGCTGAACTGAAAGGCTAAATTTGTCATCCCTCCAAGCCTTGTGATTGGTATGCATTTTCATTGAAACTCTGATTTAAAAAAAAAAAGCAGCCTAGGAAAAACTACAGAAAACAGAAGACTGTGTGTCTGTTTCTATTTTAATAATCACAAGCACTTAGAAATTATAATTGCATAGTCATTAAGTCCTGTTCACATAAAATCCTGGCTAGCTTATTTTTATGAAGTAATTTTTACTTTCTGTAGTCTTGTTGCTCGCAAAACTGGCAAATGTACATTTGTTACAAGTCAAGAATTATCTGAAAGGTAAATTTCGTATTAATGGAACTGATGTGCTTTCTTTTAAAACATCTTTGGTTATTTCATTGCTTACCATAATTTAAGACTTGGCTGCATAACGAGCGTTGCACTTTGGCAATTGCTAAAATGGTCTGTGTGTGGTCAAGACAGCTGTGTCTGTTGTTACTGAACATAATGCTGACTTAAGTAACCAGTATCCGCTTCAAGTAGGATTCAAACCTTTTTGCTTTCTTTCACTAATACCAGGTTACACAGGCAGAGAAAAGGGGGGCCAGTGCTGACCTGTCTTGCTGGTTGCTCTGCAAACCGTACGGCAGGCAGATAGAGCATGAACAGATTGCAATCTCTGCCTTCAAACCTTCAGCGATGAACAACAGCTGAGCAATTTCAGGATGTTGTGTTTTGGGGTTCATCTCCCCATCTAACAAAACACTAATCCTCAAATGACTTCAATTTCCACTTCCAAAATGTTCTGAAGAAATCTCATGCCGTCTGGTGCAACGCTTTGGTCTTTGAGCTGCACAGAGGTGGTCTGATCCCTATCTCGCTGGGAACTGGGAAACAATGTCACCCAAGTCAACATATAAGTAGTATATACAATATCTAAACTTGGCATGAGAGGAAAATTGCCCCATGATTACACCACTCAAGGAAGTACTTTTAAAGCTAAGAAGAGAGATGGGGATCAAACAGATATAAAGGGCTTTAGGGCAACCGTGCCAGCTGAAGAAATCATGCCTGAACAACAGCGGGCGGTGGCTGCTGCCTTCCCAGCCGGGCTGCACCTCTGTCCACGTCCCGCACCAGCCACCAGCGCACACATGCCAGGGAAAACCCCGGAGGGGTGCCAAGCCTGCCCCTGCAGACCCTGCTCGCTTTGGGGGTTGATGGGCGTCCCGTGTCTCCCCAGGGAGGGCGTGAGCCAGGGGCAGCTTTCACCACTGTGCCCCCTTTCCCCAGAATGACCTCCCTGTTGAGGGGACGAAGCGGTCTCTATGCCGTGTATTATGTAATTTATATGTAAATGAGGTGGAGAATATGCACAAGCGAGCTGCAGAACGTTGCGCCAGTGGATTCCACCGTGCAGAATCTGTTTTCTATCAGAAGCATACACAGATGGGGTTTCTGCAGACTAAAGAAACCAAGATGTGATTGCTTTTAAAGAATGTACCTACTGATACAATGCTGAGAGAAAACAGGAAAGTGCTAAGTATCCGAGTCTTAAAATAACACTGCTTTTTCTAGTCATGAAAGATTTTGAGCTATACCTCCTATTGCACTCACAAACATTTAGCTATTATTCAGGGAATATGACTGTTGAGATTTATTCCAACACATTCCAGAACACCCTTGTAAGATGAGATTTAACATCAAGTGAACAACATGTCCTACATAAACCATTTTTTAAAGCAAATAGGAAAAAAAAAATCAAGTCTTGTTTTAAATTAACCTTTCAAGGTTATGTTGGGATGAATCCATTTAAATATATATCAAAGGGGTAGGGAAACATGCAGCTTACTGCAATGTGTTATTATACAGTAAGAATATGTCCTCATTTTGCACATGGTTGATTCATATACAACAAACACATTTTTGAAGGTGACCTTGAAGCTACTACCCACAGTTTTTTAACATTTGTGTTACAATCGAATCCATGCAAATGTATGTGTGAAGAGTTTTAGAAGTTTTTTTTCTCTAAACAAATAATGCAAATTATTTCTTTGTTATAAGAGGCATAAATCAGTTTATTTCTGTTGGGTTCACTGGACCTACCGCAATTTGCACTAGCTGAAAATCTGGCCCTCATTCTTTAATCCACAGATATACTTTGTCATTGCAGTTTATGTAAACATGAGATCAGCTAGTACTTCCAGACCCAAATGAACGCCTTGATTGTTCAAACTCAAACTTCAGTTTTAAATCTGAATTTTGATCTCATCATTTATCTTACAGCTGACCAGCAGTAGACACAGAGCGTTGCTGGGTTTTGTGGTATGGTTTTCTCTCGGGATTTTTATATGTAAGTACCCTGTTCTTATCCAGACACAAAAATTCAAGTGACCTATTAAAAGTTAACATAGCTGTGTGTACTCATCTTAATAAGCTTTGAAAGAGCATTCTGTAATAGCCCAAACAAATCTAGCATCCAACAGATTCCCATTGTTTGAGTCAATCCACATTATAAACTGTGCATAATGTCTTTTTTTAACAAATGGGACTATCTTCAAGCTAGGGGAATGCAGGAAAGGAAAAGAAATAGGTGAATTTCTGTTTCATTCCATAACTTAAAATGCACACATGTGATTGGACAGCATATAAGTCTTCTTTTAATGTGCAAGGACCAGCCCATAAGAAATCTGAAATAAAACAGTTATTCACAAATGTGGTTTCAAACACTGGTATTTTATACACAGTGTCAGTATTATTAATTTTGTCTTGCATTTCCCCAAATAATTCAAACTACTTTGTAGTCAAAACAGTCAGAAACATAAACTTTCCTGTGCAGTAGTGAATGCTACACAGCTACACAGGAATGAAATGCAATGGATATTTCATGGTGGATAGCCTTGACAAACACATTAAAGGAAGAGAAAAATACTTAATCCACTTTAAACTACTGGGAGAATTTCAGCTGGCAAACTGGTCATACTGGAATTTGACCATATGCCACCAACACCTCTATGAAATGCTCTAAAACGCAGTTTCTCAGGAATGAAACAGTTGACTACTGTATTGAGAGGTGGGAGAAGTGTAAAATAATAAATAGTCTAGAAAATAACATGAGGCAAAGACTGAAAGTAATAATGAGCATGCTACCATATACTTTAAAGTACTTTTTATCTGAGAATTTCAAGTGCATTTTTACACATGCAATGCTATAATAGAGGCAAATATTAAGCTGGTGTTACAGAGGAGTAAACTGAGGCATAGTGAATTTACATCACTTGCTTTAGGCAACACAGATGGTCAATGGGAATGCAGGGAATATAATTAATAATTCTGAATTATACTGTGCTGTTTTAATCACAAAACCTTTTCCTCCCTACAGTACTTCTTTTGCATTTAGGACCAGATTTGGAAATATTTATATGAAAAGTTGCAAGCAGAAACCTATAAGGACTTTCCGAAGCACTATGCCGATCCAGGAGGAGTTTGGGTCCTAAATCACTGTGAGCACCTGGGTCTGAGCCTTGCTAAGCTGGGATGTGTTTCCAACTCTACCTGTGCTGTGTGCATTACTCTAGATGACCGTCCTCAGTGGAGGTCTAGAAGTTCCTCGGTAGTCTAGAAATTGAAAAATTAAATCTACAGATCCCTTCAGAAGCATTGTTCTTCATGGAATAATAGATGAGTTGTCATTAACCATTGGTGTGGAAAGTTGCCGTCAGACTTGGCAGTTCTCACTCCAAAAATCAAGCTTTGAAGTTTTCCTCAATGTTGAGGGTTTATGATATAAATACAAAAGCAAAGATTAAGTTTTATAGGTAGTTTACCAGACTAAACATAGTTGTGAAAACTGTTAGGAAAGAAAGATTCCAAACATAGCAGCAACCTCCACACCGACAAAAATGAAATTTGGAAACTGCTGTCTACCAGCTCCACCACATGGTAAAGCAGTAATTTACAGTTCGCTCACTAGAAGGAGGATAATTCAGTTAAAATCTTAGCCTGCCTCAATTTCTTCAGCACGCACCTTTTCAGTGGAGGGGTGCCACAAAGCAAAACTATGACAAAGGCACATGCGAAGTCAAAATGGGTTTTGTAAGACTACGTAAATCATGGCCAGTCAGAACAGACAGTCCTATTTAAATTAAAAGCTGTCTCTCTCTGCGGGGTTTTCTTACATAAGTGTAGGACAGTAGAGATTGATTTCTGCTTGGAGCTCCTGTACATGACCGTAGTATGCTTAATTAATACCAGAGAACTCCCTCGCTCCACGGACAGAAAGGGAAGACCGCGACAAAACTATGGTACTACAAGGTTACACCCCTGCTATGCCACAAACCCACCGGCTCTTGGACCTTCCATGTCCTGTTCTACTTGAGAATGAGAAGAGTGCAAGACAGTGGGGGCTACACTTTTTTCGCTCTCCCTGGAGATAAACTTCATGCCATGAAGGAATTGTGCTTCCACTCTCCTTTGAGGTACATACATCCCATATCCATTGCCTCCACGAGAGCAGAGGTTCTTAGCGGAGAAGGCAGATGGATCTCTTGTGTGAAAAAATATTTAAAGCATTAAATCCCTTATTCAGAATATAAGTTCTCTTGATTGGCCCAAGTCAAACGACTGGACAAATGAGTGACGTAGACTTTTTCTTTTCCTTTCAGTTAAAAAATGAAAAGAAATTTGTGCGATGACACAGCTACAGCACTTGTGTTTGTAAAACTTAGTCTTAGTTGCTGTGTTCCTCAGTGCCTTTACCAACAGAACGGTTATATTTAATCCATTTGGAAACGCACTTTGTGATAAGCCACTAATCAGTATGTAAAGCGTGTCATGAAATGGACTCAAAATGCAGAGCGGTGCAATCATCATAAGTAGAAACAGTAGCTGGCTCACCAGCTTTTTCAAAGTTTTGCTTTGTAAATATCTCATGGCAGCAACAATAACTGTCAAATTATTGGTCAGTAGTTGCAGACTCCTAACTTGCTAATTACAGAAGTTTCTGCAGGGCTGCTTTTGATTTGAGCATTCACCTGGCTCATGAAACATGGGATTCTTTGCTATTCAAAAAGTATTTTAAAATTGAAGCACAGTTACTTACTGGTATTTTGTGGCTTCGTATTTTTTTACAAATATCTCTGCATTTTAATATAATCTCAGAAAGCACATTCTAATTAATTTTTCCAAATTAAAACAAACTTTATTTATTCAGATTGTGATAACAAGAAGTATCTCTAGCTATTTTCTGCAACCAGATTTATGAGAGAATTCAGACAGGGTATGGAGCTAGTATTTTAAGTAGCCTGGGCTTACCAGAGAAGACAGGGAAGATTAGGATTCCTAAATTTAACTAACATAAGACAGAAAATTCACATCTCAGCAAGAAAAATCTGTATGCTCATGTGCCTACATAAAAGCACGGCAGGGTGTCTGGGAGACAGAACATGGGGTAAATTACAAGACTATGGAAAACGTTGGGTTTTGATCATTACTCTCTTGACTTCTCAATGTATTAGACTTCCCTGGTCACAGTTTTTCAACTCGTTCAACAATCATCTGCTTTCTCTAGGCAGTGATTTTTCATTGACTAATCATTCACAAGTTACCACGAAATAAACAGCCTCATAAACTTAACTAATATTTACTTTAAGATAGTGCAGGAAAGTTTGCCCCATGGGAGGCGAAGTAGGAAAGCACACACATAGTAGTGGAGGTGGGTGTGCTTCCACATCTGGAGATAAGGACTCAGTGATAAAAGTAGCCACAAAACATTGACATTTTTAAAACTAATAATTCTAATTTGTCAATTTAAAAAAATGCACAAAGTCATTCTAGTTCCATAAAAAATTGTATCTAGTGGATCCAGATCAAATAACAGGTTTTATATTTTTCTGGTGTCATTGCTTTCTAAGTTCCATGTTTCATTTTGATATATTTGCTTTCCAGTAAAATTACTTCCTTTTAATATTTTGTTCTGAGCTTCCCCATGGGCTTTCACATTGCTTTTTATGTCCTTAGATATTCTGTCTGCCCACTTTTTATAAAATACCAAAAAAAAATATTGATATCACAGTAAAATTTGTTCTCATAGCCTTTATAATGAACAATTTATTTGCATTGGTTCTCTTTAGTCCTATTCTGGGATGACATAAAATCTCATATACTATGGAGAGGGGTTAAAAAAAGAAACTTTGTACTTTGGAATGGTTGTACAATTTTCAGAGTACAGTAATCACTATGATGGATGTGGGAAGAGAAATAATGAGCCTCTTTGCTTTATTTCTTTTTGGTCCATGGGTAGAAACCATGAAGCTTTTCAGTCTAATCATTCTTCACATCCATTGTTGATAAAATTCTCAGCAGTCAGCACAGATTTAAGAAGAAAGAAAGACACTGCTTGTCTTGTTTTTCAACATTTGGAAAGTTTTAAGCAGTATTGCAGGTGGGAATATGGTCAGAAATGTATTTTATTTTTCATAATTCCTGTCTGGATTTTAAAATTAAAAATGTAATGCAGATTCTGTCATCTGAAAATATTTTGGAGCCCTTGAAAAACCAAAGCGTGAGACAAAATAGAACATACAAAGTATATTTTATTTTTGCTGATAAGATTTGTGTGAAGTCGGGATTTCATTTTGGTTAACTTTACAGGTGATTCCATCTACAGTGCTGGAATGCTGTGATATGCTGCAATATATTGAAGAGCAGGTTCAGAATATTCATAGTCCGAGTATTGAAAAAAATAGGGAACTGAGAAAAAAAGGGAAAACACCTACCAATCTGAGGAAAAGACAGGTCCACATTTGTATTTGTCACTTAACCTTATCTAATTTTAAGTTGAAGGGACTCGTAATTCTGATGGTCATTCAGGGAAAAATATGAAGTGCTCTTTCAAATAAAAAATGTTCCTGTGGCTGTTTCAGTGGATCATTAGGTACAAGCTGAGCTGCTAGAGGGAAGGAGAAAAATGCATTTTTAAGGTCAAACTCTACAATGCAGAAGTTTACTTTTCAGGATTTATATATAAGCACAAACAATAAAACGCTACACTGTAAAAGCAGCATCTTATAATAAGCTTCCTGAGGTATGTAACTTGCCCACTGCCACTTTTCTTCCCTTGAAATGCTTTTAGTCCTTCTCCCACCAGGAAGTGACAGGCTGGCATTTGGAAGAGACCTTTATCAAAGGAGCCTGCTGTTACCTCCAAACCTGATGCTGCTATTGTCGGTTACAAAGGAGGCTGGATACTCTCACAGCTAATTGCCGCAATCTGTCATCTCTGAGATTTAGGGACTGGGTTTTTTTCAAGGGGGTCTTGGTGTTCCCAAAAGGCTGGCTGTGGGGCTGGCAGCCACCTCCTGTGGGTCATGTCTGGAGGCTGGAGCCTGCCAGTAGCGGGGGGGGACCGCCGCAGGCACATTTGGTGGGGCTGAGGTTTTCTGTGCCTGGGAGAGGCAGTTGCCAAAAAAATAAGCCGCTCAGTTTTGACCATGACAAAGCCTCCACTGAAGCTAATGTCAGTGAGAAAAAGGAGGTGAGGAAAGCATCTGCAAAGGGTCTGGAGCGATGGGCACAGTCCTCAGAGGAGAGGCAGTTTGGCCAGTCACTCACTTTAGGAGGATAGAGGGAATTGCACAGAAAGGCTATGGCATGGGTCAATCACAAGGGTAGAATTGGTTGGGGACTTCCCTGTGGTGTCCTTGATGGTACTTTCTTGGGACTGAATGGTTTCACAGGACAGCAGGGAGAGCTTGCCAGGATGGCAATGTCCAATGCACAGGGCTTTCTCCTAGCCTTTGGGACACCCAGCACCAGAGTCCCCAGATGGCTGAATCAGATCAAAGCCTCTCACCTGGATCTCCAACGGACCAAATAAATGGTCCTCTTGGGTATGTTTTACCTTCTATATGTAATTAAATATACCTTAGTGTAAGGAGATGGGATTTGTCTTATACAATACCGACATCTGTATTAGAGCTAAGGTTTCTGTATTAGCTAGTGGAGAGGAATAAACACTTAACAAACAATTCATCAGACCTATTTTTAGGTGTAGAGGAAATTAACATGTCGGAGAAATAACATTAAGGAAAGTGGAGGCTCTTGGTTCTGCGAGCTGAACGTGGAAAGCAGCTATTGAGATAGACAACCTGTCAAAAGAGGCTGGATGATACATCCAGCCAGGGAGAGCTCTGTATGATGCTTATGTGAATGTTAGTCCGTGAACTTAATGTCAGTCCTTATTTGCTGAGGACATTTAAGTCCTCTCCAGGTGCCAAGCTGCCAGCCAGCCATAACAATACTTTATCCCCAGTTTTGGTTCTGCTCCAAACTAGCAGGTTTCTGGCATGTAATATATATTGACAAGCAGAACTTCCTGAACAGCATTTGAGTAGCCACACTTCATTAACATGCTAAGCATGGACACAGAGGGCTCTGCAGAAATGTGATTGGATGGGAGGAAATTCAGAATAAATACATCAGTAACTAATAAACCAAGAAATGCAAAAAGCTGGTCTGATGGCCTTTGCAATACAGAGAGGACACAGACAGTTTGGTGGACTGACTTCAGAACTGCTAGCTGGAACTGGCAAAAGGTGAAGGGAAGAGAAGTGGCTTTTAGCTACGTAAGGTATGAAAACATTTTGGTACACCAAAAAAGGCATGATTTCTCTGTGCACAACTGTGGTTTTAATATAAGCTCAACGGATCACTCTTATCAAAGGAGTGGTGAAAACTGACTGCAGCTACATACTAGCCACATTCTCAAGCAGCATCAATCTCTGTATCTGAACATCTCACGTGACTTCAAAGGAAAACATAAACCCTTCCTCCCTTTGCACCATTTATAGGGATTTGCTTTAGGTTTTATTTTTTCAACTAAAGGCAATTATGCTGGAAGGTCCACATCAAAGAAAATGCCAACCTTAGGCCTTTTTGCACTATCCAGGACGGGGAGTGCAATGGATATTCATCTATTTAGGTATCCCATCACATGCGCTGGCCAGAGTATGTTTCACAGTATTAATGGTGGTGAGGTTAAAGTCTGGCTTTTCTTAGAAAAGCTGGATATCATCATAACCAGCTGTTCTGATTTGCTGACTATTTATTAACATCTTTAGTAATTATGCATGGCAGATTTCATGAGAACACAATCATACAGCTTGTGTAAATTAATGCCCTCAATAAAACCTGCCTAGCCTTATGCAGTTAGCTCCTTCGTTAAAGTGTGTTTCTCCCATTAAAATATTTAGCAATTGCAGGCATATGCCCCCTCTCAGGCACAGGCTGTGCATGTTTTCCGCGCTCGTTCTGCATGAGAAACTCTCATTGACCCAAATAAGGGCTCAGAGCATGGGCCATATGCTAAGAATATGGAAATTGCTCTGAGAATATGTGGATTTTCCATACCCCCATCATAACCGCAGCACGGGTGTCACTGCGGGATGGTCTCTTGCAAATGGATAAAACTGCGTCACCGGCGGCAGTGGGGGTTTTGCCTCTGAATAAAACGAGAGGACGCGTTCATGCCCAGTGCCCCTTGGGCTGCTCTCGGCTGCCTCTGGTTTCGCTGATCAAGGGTGTTGTGCACAGCCCCGCGGTCTCTTCGGGGACCAGGTGTCCACAGGGGAGGGTCCCGCCCGTCTACCTGGACGGATCTCAAAATAATGGAAGTAGTTTCTCTTGTCCCCAAACTCCTCATGTTTCCCAGCGAGTACGTTAAGGTTTGGGGTGCAGCTTTTATTGAATGCCCGATCAGGTGCAGCGCAGGCAACGTAATCCAGTGCACAACGACGTAGGAGTTATCTCACCTTGCTTTCGCTGTCTGAAAGTTAAGTACCCTGTAAGTACAAGTCACTCGTGTAAGTTCCCCTGTATTGAGGAGAAATAAGCACCACCTCAGGGTTATTCATCCCTTGTTTAGCTAAGAATAACAAAATGTAATGAAGAAATTTTTATCTGGACATACAATTATTCAATTCAGAAATTACTCCTGCCTTAGAAAAGGCCGTAGGAAAGCAGAGTTTGCGTAGCTGTATAATAATTCTCAATTCAAGAGCCTGAAAGATGTTTCAGTGGCAGGCAGCAACAGAAGGAAAGGACAGCTCTGATGTGGACAAAACAACTAGGTCATATACTGAGGATTAAAGGGTTAAGCTGGTAGGTTTTTTCCTTAAAAAAAAAAAAAAAGTTCTTCTTAAGATCAGGCACAAGTCCTCACTGCCAGTATATGTGAAAATGTTTTTGCCTCTTTTCCCATTTGTTTTCTAAAGGTGCCCTAATTTTCTCTAGTCCTGCAGTATTTCAGATCCTCTGGTCAGCTGACCCCCTCGATGTGTCAGGACTAAAATGTTGCACACATTTTCTTGAAAACATTGTTTTAATTTTGTGTTCTCTTCCTGACTCTGCCATAAAAACATTATCAGGACACAGTCCTTTTAAAAAAATGCATTCATCAATTTCTTAAATTTTGCAAAACCCAAGAACCTAGTAGCTCTATTTAGACTAATGATGCCACATACTTTAAAGAAATGTAGGTTCACTACAGATCTTAATCTTATTAATCTTATCTTATTCTTTAAATCTTATTCTTACTCAAGCCTACACCCAAGCACACACAGAGAGATGCACACTTCGGCACGCACACTTACAAAATGTGCCCATGAATCTCAGTGCCAGAAGATCAGCCCCAGTGAGATGCTTTGCTTCTCCACAGATGCACCTCAGCACGGCTGCAACAAGGCAGAGATCCCCAAAAGGCGCGCTGCTGTAGACCCTTGTCCCGGGCGGTACGCAGCCGTATGAGCCATACGGGTAAGAGGAGTCACCCATTCCCGTTCTTCTCGATGAGTCTGCTTACAGGAGCTCCTCTGGCAGGGGAGCTTGGTGGGACGGGGATTCTCTTCACCAGGACGTGGGCAAGGCCAGCGCCCAGTTTGACACCAGACAATGCCAAATTCCTCATGCTGTTATATTATTTCAGTTTCACGTTTTTACTGACCACGGATTTCGGTTGTCATATCTCTCTGCGCAAAATGAGCGAAGGGTGAATGGAGAATACAGCAGCACACGCCTTTGCAGTCCCTTTGTGCTGATGCAAATCACGATGCAAAGTGAAAGGCAAGGGTAAATTATGTACCTTGGGGCAGGCTGTGAGCCTTTACATGCAACATTGATTAATTACTGACATAAACAGCCTGATTAACTTAGTAAGATTATAATCGGGTCTCAAGCCTTTTGTTTGCACAACAGTAAATCAAAGGAAAGTGAAAAGGCAGAAATTAGATGTGTGTGTTTCTGTATGTCTGTATATACGTATACAAAGATACATCCCCACAGCATAGGTAAAAGGGAGGAATAAGTATCAGCAAGGAAAACCTGTTGGTTTTCCTTACGTTATCAAATGTGTGGACAAACCTGTGATATATTTTCCGTATTTTGGATGCAACCAGTCAATATGTGCTGTGCAGCTGTGACATAAAACTTCTTTCAAAGAAGGCTAACGCTAAAGAAAAATATTGCAAATATGTGACCTGTGTTCTGGTTTTGTAAAATATTTTTCTAATTTTGTCGCTCCAGGATAGAGCTTTATAACTTAAGCCAGAATCGTTGAAAAATGTTGCTGCTTTGCTACTGCAGGCAAAATCTGTACAGAATGGGATTTATAATATATACAAACTCTCAGACAGTTCCTTTAAACTTACGGAAACTCCTATAATAGAGTTTTACTGAAGTCCAAAATAAGTCCTGGCCAAAGTTTTTGCTGAATCTGTTGAATTCTAAAGCAGGCCTGGGTCTCAGCATGATTTTCCTACTGTCTCCTGAACAAAAACCACCTTATATTCCACCCAGGAGCATAACCCATAAAACATGCACAATAAGATGTATAGAAATCCATCTCTCCCACTCTAATGAATTTAATCAAGATCAACAGTTGTGTGAGATCAGTTTTGGCAGAAACTTGTGCAGGTGCAGATTTCTATTGTTGTTCAGTCAAACCATCGAACAGGAGCTCTCTTGTGCTTGAACAATCTCTACCTTTCTGTCCGACGTTTTAATGAGTGAGTGGCGTATGTTTTAGACATGATAACGTGCATGATACAAAGCACACGCACCACGACAGACACTATGGGATTCAAGGGGTGTTTTTTTTCCTGAAACTTTTTGAAAGACAATATACAGGCTCCTGTCCTACAGCTGTCTTAGCTGCAGCTCTTGAAGAACAAGGTTGTTGTCTGAGCAAAGAGGGCGTGAAGGCAGGAGAAAAGCCACAGAAATGTTTGTCTGACAACGATCTTCTTCCCCCGGTGTGGGTGTATCAGTGTCGTACTGCATCCAGCATTGTTTGCAGTAGCTGAGGAAGACACTGGCAGCCAGGTATCCCCTGTTTTCCTCCGTCCCCTTGTCCTCCATCACTGTCCCTGCTTGCTATCAGCATTTTCTGACAACCGCTATGATATATCTGAGCCCATTTTCCAGGTGCAACACCAGGAGGCAAGGTTTTGGCAAAAATACCCCCATTTGTCTCCTGCTGCATCTTGCCCTTGCTGGGGCCTTTCTGTATGCAAATGTTCTAAGGGTTTGGGCCGGCTTCTCCAACGGAAAATTCCTGTATTTCCTGCTTACTGTTGACGGCAAAAAGCACGACACAACTGTTTTGCTCATGGCAACTTCCTTTTCGAGTGCTACAGCTCCCTCAACGTAACAGCAAAGCGCCCATCAGCCGAGAACACCCGGACTTAGGGGGAAGCACGGGGCTGGTGCTGGCAGGCAGACGTACCTGCTCGCACCTGGGGACGCATCCGGAGCCCGCCAAAGCAAGTGGAAAGATGGTCATTGACTCCAGTGAGGTCTGGACCAGATCTCTGTGGAAAAATATGCTTGCTGTGAACTGCGTACAGGGAAATTCCATTTATAGAGGAGTCAAATGAAATGCTCAAATTGCTTCAATCCGTGAACAAATTGCATTTCCACTTATAATGAATTTTGTCTTATAGGCCCCAGTCCAGTCAGGCACTTAAGCACCTGCGTATCTTTTAGCTCATGAATAAATCTCTCAGAGACACTGTGACCAGGTTGCTGAATCTGGGCAGAAGTGCAAGTTTTTTCAGTGAAAAATAACCAGGTTTTATTTATTTTACTCAGAGATATACGATATGTGCAGTTTTGCAGTAGCATGTGATTAAAAAATCCCGACATTTTCAATCATACATTTACTGCCTGCATGTTTAGGAAATTAGCTAGCTTAGCTTTTAATATGTAACTGTATGACTTGGTTCTTTACTAGAAATGGCAGGATTTCATCTTTTTCAGCTAATATTCTCCATTCGTTTGCATATGTCACACAGCTTTGCAAAAAATGTTGTTTAGACATGTTACATTTTATAGCATGTCTTGCTTAATAAAAACATAAAAGAAAATTAAAATGCAATTTTATTTTCAGCTGCTCACAGATGGCATCTTACGTTGCCAAAATCACCTAATGCAGCTTTCATCTGACTTGCAACATTTTGAGTTTATTTCTTGTGCTCTAAATTGCATGTAATGACCATTTCAATGCCATCTGACAGCTGAAGTTTCAGATTTAAAGATGTACCCTTTTCATTTATTTTTGTCCCCCAGCTGCAAAAGTAAACTTCAAAACCATTGCTTTGGTTAGTCCAAGTATTTGAACTTCCCAGTGGTTGCTGCTATATAAAAACATAGATATGTATTTAAATACATGCTGCACTTTCCCTGCCCCAGACAGACATCTGGCCAGTTCCCATCTGCTGACTGTGACCTGGAGCATTTTTCTCTCTCTCTCATTAGTTTGGGCTTTTGCTGAGGTTCAGTAGCTCACACATGCTGATCCATCAGTTGTTTTTATTGGCAAACAGGTCCATCATTAACAATCAGAAACTATAGCATCTGCTAATTTAAGTGGGAACCACATCCTGTTGTACATTAGGTGTTTAGCAGTGTGGGCATTTATCAAAACAATGATTAAGTGAAATACACATGTGTGTAATATTAAGGATATTTCAGGCTATAAATAACACATTTCATTTCTCTTCATCTTTAAACTAACATACGCATTTTACCATAGGGAAAAATTTGTCTAAATCTTTCTGGATAGTTTAACACTGGAAACCTTGGTCAACACAATGCTTGTCTGTTAAAATCATTTGCATGCCTTTTTATGCTGGGTGGGCTGCCCCTACCAACAAACACAAAAGATTATGAAGGGTTTGAAGACTGCAGAACTGGTGGAGCATACCTCAGTGGCATGCAGCCCACGTGGGTTTTTGCTTCCAGAAGCTCAGAATTGCAAAGTAATGAATTAACTTCATTCAGAAACGCATTTTCAATATTTTAATGGCATCAGCAACAGCACAAATTGCCCCAAACTTAACAAGTGCCCCTAGTAGAAAGGAAACATTTCTTAAAATGAGAGGATTTCCAGAACATGGATTTTGAACATATGTTTACCGATCTCTATGAGCTACCAGTATCTGCTTTTACATATTAACATCACGCTGCCAGGTTCGGCTTTGTTAGATGACATGGGCATTCATTAATCGCAAATTGGCTTGTGGCACACCACTTAAAAGATACACCCAAAACTCTGTGCTCGAGGCTGGTGTTTTTTTGTCAGTCAGATAGTTTACTTAATCCTAGAACAGCATTCAAAGAAAACGGAAAGTATCAACAAAACTTGCAAAAATTCAAGCTTTGAATGAAGTTTCTCCGAGCCATAAGAGCACGAGAAGCTGCGGGAGGCGGTGGAGATGCAGAGGCTGACAGTATCCCACCACTTTACACCACAGCCACATGGGAGGAAGGACAGCTGTCTCTGCTCCCAGGGAAGTGGGTCTGGGTACCTGCGTCCCTTTTAGAAGCTCATGTCTCAGGGTGTGATGGATGTGTACTGCATGCCAACTTCATCAAAACCTGTCTGCGTTATCAGGAAAGAAGTTCAATCACAAAGGACTTAAGACCAAGCAGAGGCTGAATGAAAAGCTCATTTAAGTCAATGGGAAGCCATTGCTGGCTTCCCTGAGGGGTGGATCGGGTCCCAACAAATGGACTCCTGAAACAAATGCAAAATTTGTTTAGTTTTGTGCTTTTGAACAGTTTTATTTTCTAAACAGAAGCCACAAACAGTTATGTGTCTGTTTCTGTGATCCTCTTATGAAGTCATTCCAGCTCTTCTATCGGTAAACTTGTAATATATTTCATGCTTAGTCTTCAAAGAAATGTTAACATTCACAGATAAAAGACTCTGTACACTGTCCATGTCACAACTGTCACCAGAAACCCAGGAACGATGACATGAGTGGATGATAAATATCCTTACACAAAAAAACTATTTTTCACGGGAGCCATAAGCAAACCTTTGTTGCTCTCCCTATCTGTGAACCGAGGGACGTGTCCTCCCGTGATGATGCCTTTGGGCTGGCTGAGTGGCCGCTGCAGCTTGCTGATGCTGGGCAGCAGAGCAAAGCCCCTGCCCAGGGTCTGATCCCACCATGGGGAGCGGACGAGTCGAGCCAGGAGAGCACCAGTCATTGACTCCTTGCCAAAAGCACGCCGTCCCGCACATCAAAAAGGCACCCGGAGCCTTCATACAGGTCTGCACTGTATAATGGGCAGATTTTCGGCGAGGGCTCAGAAGACAAATGGAGCTTTTATCTGCTTCCCAGTCCTCTGCAATAGGAGTTTATGTTAAAGCCACTTAACCGTCTAGAGTGCAGCCCTGTGGATTACCTGTTTGTGTGAATCGAGTACATTACCTGATCACATGAGCGTCGGGGATAAGTTTCCTGCAACTAGCTTTTCTTTGAAGGGATCATCAGCTACTTCGGGATTCTCACAAAGAAGTGCCACAAATGAGGCAGGATTAAGAATAAGCAATACTTCACTTTGGCTTGTGTTTCTCCGGCTTCAGTGCTTCATCTATTTAGCTTTACTTACTTACTCGGTCACTTATTTGTGTGTCATAACAGCGGGATGAGGAATAAACCTTCCAAAGTATGCAGCTCATATAACCTTTATTGCTCCATGGGTTAAATATTATATAAAGAAGGGAGTGTCATAAAAGGAAATATCTTTTTTTGAGCTGCAGTTCAAAAGACTGTTGGTAATTTTATAAGAGTTCTCAATTTAAATTGCTAGAGTTAAAAATATTATTTTACCACACCTTTTTTTTTTAAGCAACATTAAAAATAATTAGTCCTGCAGAACATTTTAAAATTAAAATAACGACAAGGGATGTTTAACCTATTTAAAAACACTTTGAATGATACACCCTTTTTCAGGAAATTGCATGTGGAGGTGAGGAATCAGGGAAGGTTGAACACTGGAGTCTGTGTTTTGGGGGCTTAGTCAGCTCTGTCGCTGCAGTCTTTGAGCTTACTCCACACATGGTGCTGTTTTGGGGTGTCCTCAGAAAGTGCTCTGCCACCCCCCACGGCTCAACCCCTGGCTGGGGACTTTGTCCCCTTCCTGCTGCTGGAGGACACACCTACATGTGCTATCACCATGACGAGTGGGGAGACCTCCTTGGGGGTTGAGAGCATGAGGTCTCTCACCACCACCACTTCCACCAGTGCATCACCCCAACTGCTGAAGACTGGCCACCAATATTGTTAACTACCCTCTCTCTGGTGATGTCCAGCAGCCCATCCTTCTGTGTGGTAGCCACGCCACAGTGTGTTGCTGCCCAATATTTTTGCTTTGAAAATACCACTTTTCTTTTGTTACCCAGCTGCCCCAGAGCAGTTATGGGCACTCAGCAGCCTCTGGCTGCCAGTGAATCCATTTTCCTCCCAGGAGCTGCAAGGGGAGACAACCACTCTCAGTCCCCTGAGAGGTGTTTTCTTTGACAAGAGGGGATGTGATGGACCCGAGTAGAACTGCTCACCCCAAAGTCCCCGAGACTTGTGAAAAACAAAATGCGAGGGAAGGAATTACTTAGGGTCAAGTTGCCTTTCTCACCACAAAAGCAATGGAAAGCAAAAGGAGGTACATCCTAAACCTTCAGAGGGTACAAGTTAGAGAGATTGAAAGGAATGTTTTTGGAGGAGGAAATAATTTTTCTGAGCAGCAGGTTTGCTTTCTTTAGTGATAAATTTAGGGTTACTTTATAACGTTCCTTTAAATCTGAAAACTGTCTGTCATCTGAAAAATGACTCCAGCACAGTGCCCGCTGCCTTGTCCACGCTGAGTGGATGCTTTGTGTATAAGAGCCTGTCTCTCCTGGAAAGACATTACAGTTTTTTCTTCCTTGTCATGTTGTTCTAATAAATTAGAAGACCATTTTGACTGCAAGTCAGTACTTCTGTGTGGAGAATAACATAACTTATCACTCATCACTGGTAATAATACACTGCCTGAAGACATTCCTTTGTCAAGCCTGTTGGTGATCAGTTTATGCCCTAAAGGATTATACTTATGGCTCAAGATAACACAACTTCAGATGATATTTTTATTCATAAAAGTACAATCTACCTTTGAAAGAATCTGAACTACTCACTCTAGTTACATCTTGTGACAATGAGACGCCTTCTCTTCAGGGCTAAGTAAAACCAAACTCCAGATTGACAGGATAGACTGACTGTGACAGGCAGTGAGCAGGGCAGAAGGACGGATGGAGAGACAGAAGACTGAGGAAATGTGTTACACATCCCTTACTTGCTCTCTGCAGCATAAAATGACACACAACTTCACTACAGTGTTATCTCCCTATTCTTCTGTAGCTTTTTGTACTTACTGTGATAAAAAAAAAGCCTCAGTCCTATTTTCCACACTTCCTTCTTTCTTTTTCTCAGATAATTTTTTTTAAAAAACAAACCCTACAACTAGTTTTTTTTTATATTGCTTATAAATGTTGTTTCTTCAAGAATTTTTTTTCTGAGAATTATGTCTAGTTATTTGGTAGTATCTCATCAACTTAAATGAATAAATAAATAAATAAGAAATATTTTTCCACGAGAGTTTGTGGTTGCATTGTGTAATTAAATAGAAAACATTTGGTAGGTTCAGTTAAACAATGACTGCGTTTCCAAATGCTGATGGTGTAAATCAAACTGAAGGAAAACACATCATGTTTGACCATTTCATGAGGACAATGAGGGTCTTATGGTGTTATTTTATGCTTGGATTTGGCCTTAATTCTCTTAATTTTGTACAAAGAGGATGACCAAATCTGAAAAGATCTGAAAAGACTGCAGCTTTGCCAATTAAATCTGTAGAAAAGCTGAGATGGGGACTTCAATTTAACCGCACTCTTGGCACTGTGCTTTGTACTTCAATATTTCATTTGCCTTTGGCAATGAGAGGAAAATAAGAAGTATTTCTGAACTAAACACCCAGCATCTTATTCTCAGAAACATAACTACAGATGTATAAAACCGTTAACATACACGAAAGCAAAAAGGGACTTTGCAGAGCCACGTGTCCAGAGCTCTTTGTGAGCTTCTGATTTGCACTCAGGCACACATGTGCTAGGTACTCGAGTTCGCAAAAGTAAATGCTGACTTTGGGCCCCATTTTGTGAAGATCAGGCCCTTAGTATCAAGTTAGTATAGAAAGAGTGAAAATCTACAGACAAAACAAAGATTAGAGCTTGAAATGCACCGCTTCTCCCCGCAGAAAGAGTCTGCCAGAAAGCACAGTAAATTTAGTCACAGTACAATGCCTATTACTCTCAGCGCATGATTAAAGCTGCTTTCTCTTGGACCACACACACATGTAGTCTGTCCGTCTCTTGGGAGAAATGTCTCCTTCTGCCCACAGCCCAGATGAATTATAGTCACAACCGCTTTGAAGATTTACAGAACACACAAAGGGGCAACCTGAAACAATAATGGTATTTCCCTGAAATGCATCTCTTCTCAATGAAGGCATTTTCTCAGGAATATGCAAGATGTGATTCCAGTTTTCTGAGACAATGCTCATTATTACAAAGACATTTCGGAAAGAGCTTGAATTTCTCATTGCTCTAAGTCCCATGACTTTATAGCCTGGTGCAAAAATCCTGGGGAAAAGGTGTGGGAAGCCATGGGGCGATAGTCCCTCGATGACGTTTTCTGGCATTGTGAATTTGGCTCTGTCACATGGCAGAAATTGCCCACAGTGTCCCCACCCTGGCTGCATGCTGCCTGTCCTCTCTCCCTTGGCTGGCTAACTATGTCCATCAGGGAATTCATTCTGTGCATAATCTCTTTTTTCCTGGGGAGCTACCAGCAGGTTTTTAAATGCGGTGCTTTAGACCTGGACTTCTACATAGAAAAATATGTTCGCAGAAAGTAGTGTTTCCCTATCATCTGGTTCTCTAGGTACTTGAATTTTGGGCTAGCTCACCCATCTAGGGACCTGGCTCACCCCGCATTCCACTTCAATTTGTCCTGGAATTTGTCCTCTTGCAGTGAGGAAGGAAACTGTACCACGTCAGTGCTGATAGTGAGTTTGCATTTTTCTGCAGAAGCTGCAATCACCTGGGAAGAACTGTAGCACAAAATGGCAGTGGGAAAGGCTCTGCCAGCAGACCTGGGCAGATGTACCATGGGTCATGGGTCAGTTGGGTTGAGACTTTGCCATGAGGAAGCCTCAGCTTGTCAAATCTTCACCTTGTTCCCCCAACTTAGGCCGGGGTGAGCATTGGTTTGGCTATGACTTGCTTTGGGAATCTGTAAGAGACAGCCTTGTGAAAGTTGGATCATCTCCACCAGGTTGCACAGGCTAAGATGAAACTGGACAGCTCTTCCAAAACCTTTTCCTACTGACGTTGTTTATGACATACAGTGTTGCAGGCTAAAGGGTTTTCATAAGTTTAAATAAGGTTGCTTTTAAACAGCATTTTTTCCAATTTTATTTCAGATTGTTCATCAGGCTTTGCAAGTAGATCAAAACCCACCACCTGTAATTTAGTTCCAATGAAAAAAAACTGAGACAGAAAGTATTTTGAGATAAGTATTTCCTTTCCATGGAAAATTTCAATACTTATTTAGACGCAAA
Organism: Phaethon lepturus; assembly: GCF_000687285.1. Lineage (NCBI taxonomy): Eukaryota > Metazoa > Chordata > Aves > Phaethontiformes > Phaethontidae > Phaethon > Phaethon lepturus. The sequence continues at coordinate 77,699 of NW_010528194.1, forward strand.
ATGGAAAAGGCCTAAACCTGAAAAGATTCTGGGTTTTTGTCAAAAAATACAGCATTTTATTTTGGAGAAGATGTCACAGTGCCTCATGGGAGACGTGGTTCAGTTGCCTCATATCTCCACCTAGTTTAAGGGATGGGCTCCAGTCCAAAGGACCTCTTTCACAGTGCAGCATGGGCAACTACAGGTAGGTTCTTTTCCCTCACCTAGAGCCCTATTTTGCAGTACACGCAGATGATGGATGCATGTGGCATTACGGTCAACAATTCTTACAGGGTCCCATGGCAGTGTTTTTGATTCACTATTTTGTTCACTAGAAAGAGTTCACATTTTGATTTTTTCAGGTTTTGTTTTTTTCCCAAGAATGCCAAACTATTGCTGGGGGAAATAAAAACAATCTCCAATTGGTTCTAGATGAAAGTCTGACTGATTGATTTCCCCGTATTTTCTATGTATTTGGCCTTTATATGTAATTCTTTCTGAATTTTGACGTGTGTTTTGACAACTAATTGAATCACAGAATCACAGAATCACTAAAGTTAGAAAGGACCTTCAAGATCATCAAGTCCAACCATTAATCCAGCGCCTGAAGTCAGGCTCTCGAGCATTTCCCAGGCATCCCAGGGGAGCAGGTGATGTGCATCAAATCCTTTTGGTCCCATTCCCGTGGGCCATGTTTGGAGTACCCAAATGCCATCCTCAGCTGCCGGAGGGGCATTGGGTGTTGTACTGAGGACTGACCCAGGAAAACACTGTGGTAATGATAAAAGTGTGACCACTCTAATCCTGCATCAGGGTAGAGCTTAGTTCTTTGTTGAAATATTTTGGCAGATAAAACATGATATTTGTTTTAAAGTAAACAACTTTTAATACTGAAAATGATGTAATGAACGCATCATTAAAATGTTCACGATCTTTATGTTACATGTTGTCCTTACTAAAAGTAAAATGTAAATAATAATAAAATATCATAGTCTACCACAGTAAATTGACTCATTTAGAGAAGAACTTGAAAAATGGAATTCAAGGTTTTCTACAAGGTTTTTTCAAATTCTCATCCATTTATGTTTGTATTTCCAGTATTTTGATTACAACTAGCTTCAGTCTAAATAACCAGTCCAATAATCAAACTGCATAGTTTGTGGAATTATATTACCTGAGTTTTTAGAAGATGTTATGGAGTTTGTAGGAAAGTTTGGGGTATTTTGGTTTTTTGTTTGCACAGAAGAACTTAGTGTAAATAAAATCTCTTCGTCTGGGGTGCATAGAAAATGGGTACTGGAATTATCAATAGTTTCTGTTACTGCAGCAGCAGACCATATCGCTGGGGTTATGTGGCCACCATGTGGTAATACAGAGGAAAAAAATGGATTTTTACTTGTGTCTAATTTTTCTGTAAATGAGTTGCAGAAGTGCATACATTCATTTTCTTAAGGACATTCCTTGAATAATTTCCTCTTCATTTACAGAATGAGATCCTGAGGGAACTGGTGGAGGAGGCTGTTAAGCCACTATCCATCATATTCAAGAAGTCGTGGCAGTCTGGTGAAGTTCCCACAGACTAGAAAAGGGGAAACATAAAACCCGTTTTCAAAAAGGGGAAAAAAGGAAGACCTGGGGAACTACAGCCCAGTCAGTCTCACCTCTGTGCCTGGCAAGATCATGGAGCAGATCCTCCTGGAAACTATGCTAAGGCACATGGAAGATCAGGAGGTGATTGGTGACAGCCAACACGGCTTCATTAAGGGCAAATTGTGCCTGAAAAATTTGGTGGCCTTCTGAGACAGGGTCACAGCATTGGTGGATAAAGGAAGAGTGACTGACGTCATCCACCTGGACTTATGCAAAGCATTTGACACTGTTCTGCACAACATCCTCAGCACCGAACTGGAGAGACATGGATTTGATGCATGGATGTCTCAGTGGTTATGGAATTGGCTGGATGGCCACAATCAAAGAATTCTGATCAATGACTTGATGTCCAAGTGTTGGAGACCAGTGACAAGTGGTGTTCCTCAGGGGTTCACATTGTAACCGGCGCTGTTTAACATCTTTGTTGGCAACACAGACAGTGGGATTGACTGCACCTTCAGCAAGTTTTCTGACAACACCACTCTGTGTGGTGAGGTTGACACACCTGAGGGACAGGATGGCATCCAGAGGGATCTTGACATGCATGACAGGCAAGACTGTGTGAACCTCATGAAGTTCAACAAGGCCAAGTGCAAGGTCCTGCACCTGGTCAGGGCAATCCCAAGCATAAATACAGGCTGGGCAGAGAACAAATTGAGACCAACCTTTAGGAGAAAGACTTGGGAGTGCTGGTTGACGAGAAGCTTAACATGACCTGGCAATGTGTGCTCACAGCCCAGAAAGGCAACCGCATTGTGGGCTGCATTAAAAGAAGTGTGATGAGCAGGTCAAGGGAGGTAATTCTCCCCCTCTACTCCACTCTGGTGAGACCCCACCTGGAGTACTGCGTTCAGCTCTGGAGCCCCTAAAATAAGAAGGACATGGACCTGTTGGAGCGGGTCCAGAGGAGGGCCACAAAGATGGTCAGAGGGATGGAGCATCTCTTCTTTGAAGACAGGATGAGAGAGTTGGGGTTGTTCAGCCTAGAGAAGAGAAGGCTCCAGGGACACCTTATTGCAGCCTGCCAGTACCTGAAGGGGGCCTGTAAGAAAGCTGGAGAGGGACTTTTTACAAGGGCATGTAGTGATAGGTCAAGGGGTAATGGTTTTAAACTGAAAGCGGGTAGATGTAGATTAGACATAAGGAAGAAATTCTTCACTATGAGAGTGGTGAACCACTGGCACAGGTTGCCCAGAGAAGTTGTGGATGCCCCATCCCTGGAAGTGTTCAAGGCCAGGCTGGATGGAACGTGGTCTAGTGGAAGGTGTCCCTGCTCATGGCAGGGGGGGTGGGGGTAGGTGATCTTTAAGGTTCCTTCCAATCCAAAGCATTCTGTGATGATTCTATCAATTAAGTCAGTAAAAAAGTATATCACTTACATTGCAGCACCTGATTTACAGTACAGGAATGATCTTTGCAATGGGATTTTATCTGTCTGCCTGGAAGGCAAGATTTTAAGGAAAAAAATAATTCCCGTGTAACTTCCAAAAACACTGACGGGTAAATAGACAAACCCTGTGCCTGTGCCTCAATTTATAGGCAGAAAATGGTAACACTGAAAAGATATGGAAACCATACATGTGAATTTGGATCATCATATAGTTTTAAGGCGAGCTGTTTGACATCTCTGAGGAGTAACAGACGGGACATAAAGAGGCAATTCCTTCAGCTCCAGGAAACAATTTCTGCATTCATCTTGTTTGCATAAATTGAAAAATCTAGCTTCTAAATTCCTTTGGATGAGCACAAACAATGATGTTAAGGATATACATGGTGATTTGTTTGTCATAGAAATAGTAACTAATATTTGTTACTGGTTACATGGTCACCTGTACTGTTCAGCAACTGGGAATCTGAGAAAGAAAGTGAGCACCCTGCAACTATCCAGGAGCTGGAAAGTGAAAGCAGACAGGTTGGCCCTGTGGTCACTGTGCATGACCTGGTTCTCCAAGCCACCAATTCCACCAAAAACAGGCAATAAAATTGGTCTGGCCACAAGCAGGAGGGAATTTCTCTGGATGTCCAGTTTGAAATAACACCACAAAGTCAAACAGAAGTTTGGAACACTTTTTTGCTGCTCAAGGTTCACACTTCTCCAATGTTATTGCATTAGCCTCCATAAAAATGCCTTCGATTTAGTGATCATTTAAAAAAATCATATAAAAATTTAACACAGAGCTGAATTATTCCAGCTATGTCTAGAAATACTAAGTCTCTTTTTGTCCTCTAAGCACAGATGTGCTCTGTCGCACCAGCAAACTTCCTCTGGGCTATCAGTGTACTCTGGAACAAGGGGATAATATTTCCGCTTTGTGTTGGCTTGTTGTTTTCTTGCTTGATTCTAAGAGATTGAAAAAGAGATGCCCAAATTTCCATTGCCTTGTCTCCTGTGTTCAGGAACACAAGTCCTGGAAACAGAGTTAATGAAAGGGCAAGGGAAAAAATGTTTGTATGAACTCCCTGTTAAATATTGGCAGATATCACTACGAGACACATTTGTTTCATGTTAATGCTCAGCCAACATTAACTCGTACAGAAAATATTGACCCAAACAATGGCATTCTGGCAAAGGAATCATCAGTTGCAGTTTTGTGATATGTCCCCCTCCTAAACACCTCCTTTATGATTTTCCTGCCATGTTCCCAGCATATATTTTGAGGTAGGAAAATTTAAGACTTTTTTTCCCCTGTAGTTAATTTTACTAAATCCAGTTACTTACTCTGCATAGGCTGCATGGATTGCCTTACATGACTAAAACTTCCAAATTAAGGGGTTTAGGATACTAGGCCTACAAGGGCTTCTCTGAGGCAAATTCTTATTTTTGGCTGAGAAGTCCTTTCTGAGTGTAAAAAAGACAAATAACCTTCATCCAATGAAGATGATAGGAATGTGCTTAATGTTGTTTCCGTTCATCAAAGTACGTACAAATATTTGAAGACCTGAAGGTGCTTAAGCATGTGTTTATATGTTTTGCTGACTCAGGCTCTTTATACCTAAATTTCAGTTCTGTCAAAGAGGATAATAATACTTTATGCTTACTCTCCTTTTCTCTTCTCTACTTAGTATTTAAGTCCTTTGGCGTGGGAAAGGTCTTTCTTTGTATTTTGGAGTTGAACAGTACTAAGGCATTGAGCTATCTCATTCACTGCCTATAGGCACTAATACTATGAAGTACTCTAAAATAAATTCCAAGAACTTATATATGTACATGTATATCTGATATATTATTTATGTATTCGTATGTTTGTCCCATCTATTTATCTCTGTGGGATATTTCCTACTGATAAAGACAAAATTGTGCTTTTTATCAAATCTTGAGGGATGTGCTTGCCAATAAATGAATCAGAGTAAAAAGAGTTTACATCACCTTTGACTAACACCTTTCCACATTTTGTTGAAAATTATGAATACTTTTAAAATAACAGTGATGCCTTTTTATGATTAGGTGATATGTTGCCTGTTAAGCCTTCTCTTAGGTTCAGAGTAGTTGCTAGTTCTGCATTCATTTACCTAGTAGTAGAACAGAAAATAGAAGCTACAAACACAGGAATATTTATGTCTCAGTCTCTGATTTTGTACCAAGCAGCTTCCTTAATGCAGTGGTATGACCAGGTCTTTGATATCCTACCTCAGAAAGAATGCCTTTTGAAAATCCTGTCAGATATAGGTCTAAACTTTATCATCTATGATACACCCCTCTGACCCATCCTCTCCTCTCCGCTCCCCCACATGCTAGTGCTGGACTAACCTCAAACTCCATTCCCCTCTGAAACTGTTTTGCAGCTCCTGTTATCATCTGCAGTTCAGCAGATTCAATAGTTCTGCAGAGTATACGGTTTCTGGCAGCTTGCATTCCTATTTTTATCATCCTTGCACTGAAAACGCTTCACATGACCACCGAGTCTTGTGTTGCCTGGTGAATCCAATGGTGCTCTGCTTCCACCAGAGAGCACTACTGCACTACTTGCGGTCTCCCTGTTCTCTGCACTCAAGCTTTGAAGATTAAAATGTGACATATTCTTCACCTTTGCTTGTAAAACACGCTGTTAAGTTTTGCTTGTATGAGTTTATTTATTTATAGATAGACATTTTACAGTATACTTCAGTTACGGGGTGCAGAACCAGCCAGACAACGCAATGACCCTCTTATCTAATTGCTAATCTGTGGCTTTATCTTACTGTAAAACTGAATTTCCACTGATGTGTTACTACTGAGTGGCAACAGCGAATGGAAAATGGCATTCTTCAGTTTACAGTTTTTATATTAATACAGCTCTCTTGTGAGACTTCATCTCTGGAATACGTTTGAAGATCTTTTAAAGCATTTCACAAGCCTCCCAGTTAACATTCGTTTTTTCCTCCCATTTGGCAACTAGGTCTACTGAGCACAGACCTCGGTGTTTCTATAAGCGAGGCTGTGCCCCTCACTGCTTCTTACACTGCTTTCACCACGGCTGACCTGACTAGTAACAGAACTGCATCAGATCCTCACACCAGGGAAGAAGCACAGCATCTTTGTTTTTATGTTTTCTTCACAATCTACATGTTCTTGTACATCAGTTTGGAGAGATAGCAAAACATAATGAAATGCAAGCTTACCCTTGGAGGGAAGGATTTGCGGGCAGACAGCATTCCCATAGGCAGAAAGACCCCCCAAAATAGCTAAGGTCCCTGTGCAGTAACATCCCACCAAAAGGTCCTGCTATGCCAGCAGCCCCATCAACCAAGGCAAGGACACACTGAGCACATTCTACAGCCAGAAGCCCAGAAGCAAATGTCACAGTAGGGCTTCAGGTTTCTCAAGTATCTTCTTCAGTGCAGGAGGCTTGCAGGTCTGTAAAAACAGCTTGGGTCCTCAGGTTCAGACTTACTACTCTCCCCAGCTTTCTCCTCCCCATCCAACTCCCATTACCCCAACCTGAAGGCTGAGATCTACTGTTCAGTCCAGTATTCCTCCTCCATGCTCAGCCCAGTGCTGCAAAAGGAGGTCATTGGTAAGAGAACATGAAGGAGAAGATACAGGGCAGAACAGCTGACACTTTCACGGAGGAATTTGTTTTGAGAGCCCATGAGAAAAGCCTGTTGCTTCAGATTGTAAACAAGTGAGCTCTTCACAGAAACCTTTCTCTGAAGTTCAGGTTTCTTCACCCTGAAAAAAAACTATAAGATTTAGCTGACTGCCATGTTTTTAAAAGAAAAAAATTGCACACATTGATGTAAAACTCTTTTCATTCCAATTGAAAAAAGTTTGCAGTTTAGACTTACATACTTCTCAGATCTACTTTTAGCCATTAAAGGTTCCTTTTCTGTGTTTCTCTGATGATGACAAGTCTGTGTGTTTATATTCCGACTATTATGCTTTGACTGATGTTGTGTTGTTCTCATTCATGACTCCTATCAGGACAGGCTGAACACTCAGGATAGGGGTTAGTGGTCCATACCTACTCTTGTTCAGGCCTCAGGTAATTTTAAAAGCTCATAGTTAACACGTTGGGATAAAACTATTGCTGCCTTTGGAGATTACAAGACATAACTGTAGTTACTGGTAACGCAAATAAAACTCTTCCCTGAGCAATGGGGAAGAGACACCTGCAGATTTCTTAGCTAATAAAAGTTGCTTATTCAGCAACCATTAAAGTGCCTAAGCCAAACTAAAAGCAATTGCTACATTTTGTGAAGAAAAACATGTATTTTTTCAGTTTAGTCAGTGTTTCAGCTTTCCATAACAAAAACCATGGACAATACTTCATCTGCTTAGGTCAGCATGACTAGGAAAGCAGTGAAGCTTTATTGACAACAGAAATAACTTGGTAAAATGAATAAAATTAAATTAATCTGCAGCATTGGGTCAGGTCAGGATCCCCAAAACTGTGTCCATTTTCAGATTTATTTTCAACATTCAGGCCTTGCTTGCTAAGAGGTGAAATTACATGGATTCGTGGATGTTTTGCAAGCCTGTAAAAATCATTGATTTTGTCTTAAAGGAGGGAAAAGTGATTTGAGGGGAATCTCACTCTAAGGATTCTCTTTTGTTTGAACTTAAAACTCAGGTGGTACAAAAAGAATTGAAAAACAAATTGAAAACCAGAAGGTGAAACCAAATCAAATGTGTTCCTATCAGTTCAGAATAACAAACCAGACTGAACATCCTCTCAAGTCTGTGCTTGAAACCAAAGTTATAAAACTATCTGTGGAAAATATACGTATAACTGAAGGGGAAAAGATGAATACATACTCTTCTAAAATATATTTAGCGATTTTTGCCTCTAATTTGTTTCTCAGATATCTCTACCTGAGAAGAACATTGCGGGTGTAAGGGGCAGGAGAGAAAGAAACACAAGTATTGTAGTTGAACGACACTTCTTTCATTGTCTTTTTTTCCTCTAAAGTGTTTGTACTGTTCCAATATTTTAACTCATATTACCAACACATATTTTTTGGAACATATTATTTTGTTCTTCCAAGTCCTGTTTTGTGACAGATGTACCAAATGTCATAGAAAAGAAATCCATGCTTTCCAACCTTTAAATAGACATTGTCTCTGCTCTGTCCCCCATGCTGTCCACTGAGCCTGTGCTCCCGTCTGTGACAATGACATTAAAAGCATCCCAGGACTCAAAAGAAGTGTGATGATTTTCAGATGGTGTAGCTGCTATGAAAGAGCTCCTGGAAGCCAGAAGCTTTGCTGGATAAATCTCTCTTCACTGTTCTTACAAGTTGAGTGCTATAAAGCCACAAGACAAAAGAGTTATGTAAAGAGCAATGCAGGATTCACAGACACAGAATAACTGATGATGGAAAACATCTGTGGAGACCATATAGTCATAGAATCGTAGAATCATAGAATCATAGAACAGTTTGGGTTGGAAGGGACCTTTAAGGTCATCTAGTTTAAGCCCCCTGCAATGATCAGGGACATCTTCAACTACAGCAGGTTGCTCAGAGCCCTGTCCAACCTGACCTTGAATGATTTCAGGGATGGGCCATCTACCATCTCTCTGGGCAACCTGTGCCAGCAGTTCTGGCTGTGAAAAATTTCTTCCTTAGATCTAGTCAAAATCTACCTTTTTTTTTACTTTAAAACCCCTTGCCCTATTGGAACAGGCCCTTTTGGGTGGGAGTGTTGATCTGCTGCAGGGTA